>NW_028278758.1:0-134602 GCF_059751315.1 Micrasema longulum
TTCTACCTACAATTAAATTTACGTTAGAAATCATTTCGTGAGGTAATTACTACAACTAGGTAACTTCAAAATCAGCATTTTTGAGTAATCCATTGAAAACACATATTCAGATTCATTCAAATCATATCATGATGGTTTTGATGCATGACATGTCTATTTGCAGCATTCGTGGAGGAGGATAAAAAAATGTGTTTTAAGTGGGTAACTCACAAATGCTAATTTTAAAGCTACCTAAGTTGTAGTAATTACCCCGCAATTTTGTAGTGGATTATCGTCGGCTATGTGCATTCATTTTACTAAGTACATTTTTTTATGCAAAAAAATGGAAAAAAAATATTTTAACCACAGTTAAACTGATAACGTATCAACTTTCAAAAACATACTACAATGAGGAACTTCAGCCCTACGGGAAATTAGATACAAAAAAAGTTTTCTTGCGTGGGGTAAAAATTAGAGCATTCAATTGTAAAGCAAAGTTTCTTGAAAATGTACGGAAAAATAATAAAAAATATGTCACTGGTTCATATTAATCAACATATGATCTGAGAGCTGTGGAAGATTTCCAGTCTGCTTGTCGTTTCTGGACCAATGGGAAGTTTTTTTTTTTTTTAAAGGAATAACCCGCTAAGCCTCTATTTCGAGGCTTGTAAGCAGGTGGGATAGAGGGGATATGGAAGGAGGTAATGAAAAATACACCACTACACCCAGACCAATTGAGAAAAAAATCTTTCTTGGATTTTTTTCTTGCAACTGGCGGGAATCGAACCACTGAATCAGAATAAGCAGAAATGAACCTCTGACGTCACACGCGGAGTTATTTCAGAAATATAAAACTTTTAAAAATCGTAGCGCTGATAATACGATATATAAAAATTAAAAAAAAAAATTTTTGGCTTAGTTTAATGGTCTATTAACAAATATTTTTTTTTTTAAAACCACTGAACTTCCTTATTTAAGTATTCATTAAAAAAATCAATGTTCCCAGAGATTTCTATTAAAGTCAGCAATGTTTATTGTTTCTCCTGAACATTTGTGAATAACACGTTTGTCATTTCCAAGGCGCAATGATGATATGTTATTTTGATGAAGGCTCTAGATTATGAAAATCAAGTTTTTCCTCTTTCTAAGACAGTCCGATTATTTTTAAAGCTAATATTTTCTTACGAGTAAAAAGCCCTGAAAATAAAGTGCAAATATATAATTGAAAATAAGAAAATTAAACTAACAGTTTGAACTGTGATAGTAGGGTGTTTCCACAAATCAGAAATAAAATTTTAAACATATAAAATATTTAGAGCAGATTTTTCGATTCTAACGATATTACTATCAATGTATAAAAAACAAGTTGTCATTTATAATTTTCATGTTTAAAAACGTGTACCTGCATACAAAACGTTGTGCCCACCGAGTGCATTTCTAACAAACACTGTGTACAAGTATGGCACGGTAACGTGACGTAATGCTGTTTGTCTCATAGATAACGAAACGTCTCATTTTCAGGAAATTCAAAATATGCGTATTTTAAACCACTGTAGAAAATTTATCCAAGTCGCATGGAAAAAATAATAATGCTATTATCATCAGACAGGCGCCGTGGCGCAGTTGGTTAGACGGCTATCTGTGAAACTGGCGTCGCGGGTTCGATTCCCGCCAGTTGCAAGAAAAAAATCCAAGAAAGATTTTTTTCTCAATTGGTCTGGGTGTTGTGGTGTATTTTTCATTACTTTCTTTCATATCCCCTCTATCCCACCTGCTTACAAGCCTCAAAATAGAGGCTTAGCGGGTTATTCCCTTTAAAAAAAAAAAAAATAAATAAAAATAAAAAATTATTTTTCCTTATTTAAAAAAAAAAACATAAAATAAATGTCAGAAAGAACTTATTATCATAATTTCTAAGACTAAAAATTACATAAACAAAAAAAAAATACAGACGGATCTGGCTGATTTTTTTCAAAAATCAAAAAAGAACTTTACCTGCTGAGAGGGAGCAAAGCTGACACCATCGAACTGGTGTTGTTCCATTGTCTGCTGCAGAACCATATCCAGGTGTTGGTTCATGGAATCGTTCATAGCCATTCCTATAAACAAATATCAAGTTAAAGCACCACTATAAGGAAAGAAGGAAAATCATAGTGACGAATTACAGCACAAAATACTTATGCATGAGAAAAACCCATTTTTTATTATTTTGATCTCTGTGGGAATCGAACCCAGAATCCTAAGCGTAAGACACACGTCAAAGAACGTCTCACAAGTCGATAAATGGCTTTATTTTTAAGTAGAACAATGGATAAACAGAAAATAAACTGGACTCTCTTTTCCACACAGTATCATGTAAAAAAACTAATAAAAGAACCACGCTGGATAATTTTCCCTGTATAAAAATGTATTCAAGATTCCAAAAACATGAAATTGTTTACTATTTATTGTACCATACTTTTTTTCTTAAATATAAACTAATATTATTCACTATTATTATCATATATAATACGCAAAGTAGGTAAAAGATCAATGCAAGGCAATAACAAATAATGTAATAACATTGCTATTACGCATTGTTAAAATAATGTTAAAAAATATTTGCAATTTAACTATGATTTGAAAAAAAACCCTGTAAAAGGGTAGTCCAGTGAAAAACAAATCAAAATAAGAAAACACATAAGATGCACTATACTATACCTAAAGTATACAGATACATATTATAAACACGAATTGTAAACTTTTTTTTTAAATGCGTACAGTTAGATTAAGATATCGGAATGACCGTAATCAATCAAACATACTGAGTGAGTAAACCTATCGAAAATTAGATTGACACAAAATTTAAAATGCATTCAAGCGATACGGACAGCGTGAGGAAACATTAATGTTACAAAAGATGTAAACAATTCTTTAAATTGTAAGCAGATTCTTTTTTCAACACGTAATGTTTTTGTAGGTGAACTAAAAATTAAAATTGAGAACAGTTATGTCAAACCGATAATGTTGCGAAATAAGAACAGTGACATTGATTAATGTTCTAAATAGAACGACATTAATTTAACATCAATAAAGAGTGATTAATTAGTAAACCAAATCCACAAGAACGATCCAAAAAATCACAATTACATTTTTTTGTTAACAAATATGCTGACTTCGAAAATATGAAGTTATGTATAAAACTTAAGAGTAATTCATATGAAAATGGTAAAACTTCAAGTTTAACACATTAAGAGATTTTAGATTTAAAACTACTCTATTAATGAGTAATTTTAGACTCCCTTTTTCTAAATATGTAAATGAAACTGGAAGACATTAAAAAGTCTGTAAGTAGTTATATACTAATATTCACTAGAATTATCTTATTATTGAATGGGACAAAATAGGGGGAGATAGTCATTTGTCAACTAAGCATTGAAGATATTTATGACATTTTTGGGATAAAATGCATTTAAATTTTATAATTGTACATTCTATGGAACATCAAGTAAAATTTTACCAATTTCTGAGTTAGTATTACAGACGGTATTCTTAATACGATGGATGTTTAGGCTACGGAAGATTTTGACAAGCCATTTCTACACTCGAATCAGATGCCGACCCCCTAGGTTAATTTTTATTTTAAAAATAAGAGTTGCTTATATTTTGCCTCGCTTATTATGTACAAGGCTCATATTTACTGCATTAGGTATGTTCATTCTAACTCCTCCAACTATTGTGTGAGGATCAGGCGGGATAGCCGAAACTTCTCCGCATTTGCATAATGAAGAGACCTTCCGTTCCACTGTGAGTGTTCGGCATTTTGTGTCCTATTTCTATTTATTTAGAAAATCCCCTTTGCTATTTTTTACCACGTTCGATGTGTGACCGTGTGTGTGCTGACCGGTGGTTTCTCTTTGATCCGTATTTGATTAAGAATTTACCTGGATGCATCTGCGTATGATGCTGCGGGTGTTGCGGGTGCTGGGAGTGGAGACCCTGAAGGTGCGGACCCCCGCCGAGCTGGCCGGGATGACCGAGCATACCTGGGTGCGGCTGAAAACGAAAAGGAGAAAATGAAGACAAAAATACTGCAGATGGGTAATATGAACACAAGTAATGGGGACTTGAATAAGTTCTAGCTGTTTCCCGACATATGGAGTTATCTTAGCCTTTTTACATCGGGCAATGCTACAGTCAACTTAAGTTAAGCTCCACATCAGTTACGTAATCCATCAGCTACTCAAACCCAACGAAACTATCATGGGAGATCGCTATTGACAACAATTGATGCGTTTGAGTTGAGTATTTAACAAAAAACGGCCACGACAAAGTAATTTTGCAGCGTGACAATGCTCAGCCACAGGATTCAAGGCCAATCAAAACATCCTTGGAAACGGGCAGTATTCGCCGGACATTACTCCTTCCGATTATGATTTGTTCCGATTGATGACTCATGGCCTAGCTGAACAGCACTCGCATTCCTGTGAAGATGCCAAAAAATTGCTAGATTCGTGGACAACCTCAAAATATGAGTCGTTCTTTTAACATTGTATTTGTATGCTACCAGGATGGTAGAAATTAGTCGCATGGGGTGGACAATTCTTATAATGACATGTTCTTTCCTAATTTTTAAAAATAAAACATTTATTATAAAGCCCACGTATTTAAATTTTGAGGCCATTTTCTACATAATTAACAGCTGAGCAAAAAATCCCAGTAATCAAGAGCTGCAGTAGAAGCGGGGATCGAACCTTGCCCCTCTGATACATGAGTCTGTGACAGTACCACGGGATCACAACCCAGTTTTGTAATATACATATAAAATATTAACTGATAGGTTAAATGGCAAATGAATGACGTGAGCGAGTATTAACAAATACCTTTTATAAGGTAAGGGAAATAATTCAAACAGCTGAATATAATAAGACAGACATATTACAACAGTGAATTCATATATCTATCGGCCTCGTGGTTTATCTAACTCATTTCAGGCCAATGGTGGAGATTGCCGTCTTTGTTTGAACATGGCTCATATACGCACACGTTCAGAGTGCAAGGGGTTAAATGTTAGACACGGATGGACGGCACAAGAAAATAAAATGTGAATATTATACCATATGTACCTGGTGCGGCTGCATCGTGTGCATGTGGTGCATGGGGGGAAGCAGAGGGGCGAAAGGCGCGCCCTCGCCCACACAGCCCACTACGCCACCTGCGCCCCCGCCGCGTGCGCCCCCGCCCTCCTCGTCTGCCGGTGATGGTTGCCGGGAGCCCGGCGTGCGGCTGGAATACGGGTAATTCATCCTTAGCCAGATTTTTTACATGTCCTCAATACTGAACATTAGCGAGACGGGGAATATTTATAAATTTTATATTTTTGACACAGTACTTGGTGAGTTAATAACAACAGTCATTTCTTCCAACCGATCAAAACAACAATACACTGGAACCTCTTTTTACAAAGGCTATAGGTTCCACGCAGTACCGTGAATAAAAAAATACTAAAAAAGAGCAATGCTGGATAACTTTCCTTGTATAAAAATCATTTTGGGACTTAAAAAATAATAATAGTTTAATATTTATTGTACCTTTGATCTTATTAAAAAATATACTATGACAGTAAAATACTTAACTATCACCCTTCCTTTGTGCATATCTAGCTGCGCCTAGTAAAAAATAGCATAAATATACTACTATTCAATTGTCTTATGGCATTTAAATCATAACTTTTCCATAGTTACACAGAGTTGCCAATTGGCTAGGAAGCCTTATAAAAAATAATCTTAAATACCACAAGATACATCTCGTAGAGTAGAATATTTTGAGCCGTATTATGGCGGCATCGGGCGGGCGCATTACGCATTGTTCAATTAATGTAATATATATTTTTCTAATTTTATTTTTGTACTGTGTTATTTCGATACTGTAAAAATAGGTTCCAGAGAAATTTAGAAAATATTTTTTAATGAATATGTATTTATTTACTATCGTATAATATAAATAAAATAATACATTTATACAAAGTTGCTTTGACTATCTAACTAGGGTTATTTACCCCGTTCTAAGCCAGTCAAAAAAATATATAAAAAAACGGTAATCAATACATAGAAAAAATGAATAAATGTTAGTAGACATAGTGAAAAACAGTCGAATACATAGTTAAAAATGTAGCAAAAATATATACAGTAAAAGTTCATACAGATTATAGCTATACAAAAAGAGTGATACTATAATTCAAATTAATACAAATTCGGAATACTCTTTTACTGGTTTCATCGCTTTTGTGACATCTTTGTCACTAGCGGCCAGCCTCTGGTCTAGTCTCTAAAATGTCTCGAAAGTGATGAAACCAGTCACTGATTATTTCGAATTTGTGAATTTTAGTATTACAAGTCTTTTATTTCTATATTAAATTAATGTGCAGAATCGCAGAGTTACAAACCAGCTGGGGGGACTGTTAATGTTTTACTTATCATGATTAATGATCGTTATTTCCCTATTTGCACCAAGTGATGAGCAGGAAACTGCATTCGTGCTACAAATGCAGCGTATCTGCATCGTTTGTTTTTACATAAAGGTAATGCTTCAGATGCCAGTCCAGGGTTAGTGAAATATTGCAGTGAAGAATCACCATTAAACAAACGTGTCTTATTAAAGTTTAAATATATTTACGACAGCTCTTTTCAATACTAACATTTGTTACTTAATAGGTACATTTGTAAAGTGGCCCACATTAAATCATTCATAACTCAGATCTGCCCAAAACAATGCACGGGAGTTCTCAAATTACAGACAATCGCTTCGTAATATACCTCTACGTATGTATCACAATATCAACCATAGGATTAGGAGTGGATTACACTATTTTCCTACATATTTATATTCTTGTATTATTATAACACAATATTCTATATTATATTCTAACTCAACTTAGCAGGACTTAGTCATCTTATTTATTTTTTTTAAACCTCAACAGGTTCGCGGTTATGCCAACTACAGTCGTCAAAATTGTGCCTCTCATTTATAAGAAATGACGGCTGCAGCCCTCAGTCCAAAAGACATTGGTAGTGAAAGGAGGGCTATAAGCTTACGTAAAACTAAAGTAATTCAATGATAAGAGATATTGTATCCGATAACAACAGTCAGCAACAAAAGTGTCAGTCAAATAAGATTTACCTCAAACCATCAATTGTGGTCTGATCGGAAATACAGTACAAAAAAAATTTTAAGAAGTTATGGTGTATTGATATGAGTGGATCCTATGAGAAAAAAGTGTCCGCGAATGTGTTAATAAAAGATTCCCTTATATATTGTTCTAAAATTAATCGAGAGCGGGTTTTGGTATCCCATCATTTAAAAAAAATATATATTACAACCAGCTCATTCTTTTAATGGTTTTTATGCCGTGTGTTTTTTTCACTTTTTGACAAATTTCTGTACTATCAGCTTATAATACTGTCTGAAACAGGGCTAGAAACAAAAAAAAAATGGCATAAAAACGTAGAAAATACCATAGTTAAAAAGAAATCTGTTTCAATCATCTTACAATTTATTAATCGTGTTTTGATTTGCGAAAGTAATCATCACTTATAAATTTAGAATATAAAACTTGATAGTCTTCGCAACAAATAAGTTTAAAATCACATTAAATCCTAATAAACTGATTATATTGCAATTAATATGTGTATCTGGAAATATATGTTTTTTAATCACAATCCAATAGAAATTTAAATAATTCCGTAAATTTAAAAATAATCGGTTAGTTGAATAATTGTTCAGTAATTTATTTATACAAAGAAAAAAATATTACTGATTCGTGAATACTTTTTATAAAAACAAATACATGCATTAGCGCCAAACAAAGCTAGCGAAAGATCGCCTAACTGTATTCGTAGTTCATAAAATCGTCAACAGATGGCCGATGGCATTCACAAAACTGAATAAAAATAAAACACTGCAGACTTTATGTTTATATTTATTTATTTACGGACTATACAGTCCATTAAATATCAAGTAAACTTCCGATATACTAGTACGATAACAAGAAAATACGCCTAAAAATATATATTAAAGCTAGGACGAGCAAATAACGACCTCGAGACAAGATCTGGTGTATTTTAGTGATAAAAACAACTAAAATTATGATAAAATGTCTCACTCTAAAATGTTCTTCATTTCTGTTTAATAAAAATCAAAAGGTAATGAAAATTCAATCGAACGAACACACGAAGATTTTATGTTGAATTAGGGTAGGGGGAACATTTTTATCTGGGTTTTTTAATTTTGTAGCAAACATTTATTTAAATTACACGAATATTCGTGTTTTATATAACGGTGTGAGTGAGCAGTAAATTTATGGTATTTTTTCATCATCATCGGGCGCAATAACACAAGGATGCGCGCGCAACACCGGCAAGCATGGCCGGGGCCGAGCGGAGCCGAGGAGGGTCGGGCGCAGCCGAGCGCGGCCGAGGCGGGTCGGCGGGAGCGTCTCGCCGCCCGCCCGCCGCCGCCCGCGCTGTCGGCTGTCAAGGTGACAGCTGACCGGGAGGCGAGCGTGACTCGCGCGTCGCGCGTCGGCCGGTGGCGCGATGGCGGGCCGCGCCGAGACGGTGTTATTGTGCCGGCTTTACAATAATCACTATAATAACTCACAAATTACTATGACGGTTTGTGTGGGTATTACATCCAACATACTTATTACGATTGGCTACAGTTATGGCCTTTTTCGTTTAGAAAAACATAACGAAATAATATAAAAATATTAAAAAAAAAAAACAATATTTACTAAGCATTTTTTTAATGGACGTCATTCTACTCTAGGCAAAGTAGGGTGTACGTCCTATTTAAAAAAATAACAATACTTACAAGATTTTTTGGAGACAGAAATAAACACTCAAGGCAAAACTAAAAAAACCACCCGTGATTTTCAATTTAAAATATTTATATACATTTTAAAAATATAACATATAATACATGAACAAGATATTATATTCATAGCGGTGTTATTCTGAACCACTCTCGCGGCCGTAGAAAACACTTTTATATCGAGTATTTTGTATATAAATACGCGAGATAAAAGATAAAAAGGTTATAAAAAAAACTTATTTGGGACGGTACATAAAAATAAAAAATTTCATGACAATATATATTATCAGTTTATACTATAAACTCCAAAATAGTAAGAAAACAATTTTCGTCCATTTCATTCGTATTTTTTTATTTAATAAGATAAACATGAACAGAAAATATAAAAGGAAAAATAATGAAACCCACTTAACCGCGAAACCGGCTCCAACTCACTTTCCAACTCAGCAGGTTTCTTATTTATCCTTCACAAAGAAAAAAAGGTAAAAAAAAAATAAACTTTATTAAGAACTAAAAGCATATGTGTATTTTTCACACAAAATATATTTACACAAATTAAAATACATAGTTGACTGTTAACATAAAATAATAATTAATATAAAGCCTCGCTTCATATTAGCCATTAAATTATTATTTTCTTAGAAGTTTCGTCAACATTTTCTTTTAAGATCTGCTTAGAAATCATATTGAAAAGTTTAGGAATTGTACAATGAAGTGTTCTTTGGCAATACTCAAATATTTGATAGAATTTTAAACATATTTATTTTATACAAAATTTATTGGGTTAGTTTTTTGTAACGATAATTTTGCACGTTAGGGATCATTGCCAACTGGCACAAAAATGACTTTTTTTGCATAGGTAAGTGGCGAAAGTAGAAAGAAATGAAGAAAAGAAAAAAATCAACAATGTTTGAGAATGTCCAAATGCTTGCAGACTGGCTGGATTTCCTCCCTAGGGATTTATTCATATTTAAATTTATTTCAACAGAGAGGGAAAACATTTTTGAGAAGGGAATAAGATGGAAGAGTTGAGGAAATGTGAATGTTCAAACATAGGCAGAATGGTGAGTGTTACAGTGTGTAAAGTGGCCACTTAAACCAGCCAATGACAGGTCATAAGCCCTGTAAATGCCTAGACTTCCATATTCCCTTCTCAAAAATGTTTTCCCTCTCTGTTGAAATAAATTAAAATAAAAGATAATCAAAAAAGTTGACAAGGTCTGGTGTTGCCCCGTTGGCTAAAAGTTTATTCGTAGTTTTGTAAAATTTTGAAACGCTTTATTATATTCTCCAAAGATGAATTTCGGTCATACGCCACGCCACTATGATTCTCAAAAGTGATATTGCGTTTATTTTATCGAGGCATAATAAGAGGATCCAACGGATATAAAGAACCTCACGAGTAAAATAACCGACAAATTAAAAACATTAATACAGAGCAACCTTAAGGTTGTAGTCTGGTAAAACGAACGCAAAATTAGGGTTGGTTAGGATTAGGGCCGGTCTGAAGGTCATAAAGAAGTCAATAAGATATTGTTTTAAATTGAATATAACAACCAGAATTATCTTCTTTTTTCAAAAAAAAGAGAATACAATTCCATAAAAGAAGGTAAAGTATTTCAATTTTTTTTTTAAGTATTACCAAAGGCATAATTTGAAGTAGAAATAAAGGAAAAT
Organism: Micrasema longulum; assembly: GCF_059751315.1. NCBI lineage: Eukaryota > Metazoa > Arthropoda > Insecta > Trichoptera > Brachycentridae > Micrasema > Micrasema longulum. The sequence goes on from NW_028278758.1 coordinate 10,507, forward strand.
GTCACAAAAATGTATGTGATTTAAAATGCTAGTATTTCTTTTCAAAAACAAAAAATTCAAATTTGGCCGCGACCACTTTCATGTTTAATTTATTATCTTCAAATTGTTTCAACAAATTTTAGTTCAATATTTAGTCTTTATTGAGATCCCAGATACCTAAGTTCAGTCTAAATTTGAAATGGCGTAATCTGCCGGTCTAAAAGTAATTATATTTTAGCTACATAAAACTTATAATTATATTTTTTAGTAAAATTACCTTTAAAAGTTATTGTTTATTTCTAATTTTTTTATTTTTATTATTGCGCGATTGAAAAAAACATTCGTTTTAAAATGGGAAAATTTTATGATTTCCCAATTTTGCGTTCGTTTTATCAGACTACATCCTTAAGTAAAGGTGCTTCTTAAAGGAAGCCTGCGAAACAATAAATGAAGATCGGGAACGTTTGAACATTTGCCTAGTTAAAAACGTGTTGTAATTTCGGTGAGTATTATTAAATAATAAGCGTTCCGACAATAGCTAGCAGGGTAGCAGTATACGGTAAAGAGTATCCGCGGCAGTCTCATCAATCAAACTCCCGAGAAGTTTTCCCCGAATCACTTTCGGTAATCGAATCCACGCTCTTTCTCTTCTGCGCGAGACCAGAATATTCTAGTGCCGGCTGGCTGCAGTGGCTGTAGCCCCCCCTGCCCTAGGCACGCGATTTCCCAGGCGGCCGACCGCGGCCCGGCGGCCGTCCGGAGCGGCTCCCGAACGGGGGAAACGTATTTCCCAACAATAATGCGCCTACCCCGGATAATACAAAACATCGAGGAATGAATTCTTGGCCTTGTTACGTTTCTTGCGGTTAAATTATAATGCGTGCTGTGCGCAATAGGGGCCTTACTTATAAATCGGGTATAAAGTTAAGCTGGAGAATAGTGGTAGAATAATGATGGTATAACCATATACAACTTTCTAAAACAGGACAAGGACAATCAAGACTAATGAACCAGGGACTGAAACTACCAGACAAAACTAAACAAAAGACAAAAGAAAAAATATTATTTTGAACAACAGAGTATGAATGAAAAATGTTTATATTATTTTTGTAAAATAAATGTAATAATCCGTAAGGGTTTATAAATAAATTTTTATGTTAAAACAAAAAGTATTACTTATAAACCTCGCATCGAGTCAAACTAGGTTTAAATCTGGGATAGCGACCATAGAAACTTATACCTGCATATTATGTGGGATAACGCTGGAATAAGCACGCGATCTGTCAAAAGTCATATTTTTCGGTAATCAAAATATAATATGGATAGTTTATCGTTTTTTTTTTTTTTTTTAATTTTGATCAATTTCGAAGTCCTGCGACCTTCTTCAAGTGATTTTAATTAATTTGTTTTAATAATATCTGAAATGCTATGGGTTTGTATGTTTTTTACTTAATTGGGATAAAAAAAGACACGAATAATCTAAAGAACTCGTTTTTACCTTCTCCTCTTCTTCCTAATTTTGATTTCTTTTTCTAACTGTTTTCTCTATGTTCTCCATTACACTGACGGTAGTCTCGATTTGACTCTAACGTTTGTTTGTTATTGTTATAAAAGTTACTGCGAACGAGCACATATTAGTGTTGACTGTTTAAAAAGCATGAAATAACCTGTGAATTGTTATTTCAGGTAATAAATATTTTTATAAGTAAGCTTTTTTTGTATCGGTTATAAATATTTAAACCGGGTTTAGTTATTTCTTAATGTAAACCTGGTATAAGGAAATCTAATAAGTAAGGCCCTAGGTGGACCCGATCGTATATACACGTTCTTTATTTGCCACGATGGCATTTGAATGAGAATCTAGAGTTACTCGTCATTATCTCCGTAACAGATTGATAAAGGATGGAGTTTTGTATCTTCCTTACATTTAAATAAAAGTATCCACTTTTGGAAGGAAGTGGTTCAAATATCCAGTGTTTTGTTTTTTAGCCTATTTATCTTTCCTACATCCCTCCATACTCATTAGTCATTACCTGATCCCACATTCCTCGTAATGTTTTAATGTGTAAAACACAATGTATTCTTATTATGTTTCTATCTGACAGAATGCATTAAGTCAACAGTCTTATATATTTCAAATATTTTTTAATATAGGTGCAAGATGTTGAATTCGTATTTTATGCTATGCCTAGAATAAATATTACCCTTACAAAACTTTAAAAAAAAACTAAATTGTCGGAAAAATAATGCGTTGAAAGAATAAAAAAAGCTTTAAATGCGATTGTCTCGGAACTTGTTTTAATGACTTAATGCATTCTGTCAGTAAAGTCTCGATATGTCCAAGCTTTATTTGCAGACTAAAAAACGGCAGTTATTTTTAATGAATAGTTTATTTTTTAAATACATATTTTTAGTACATATTTTGACCGGTCTGTTTCATTAGTTAGCTGGAAGATATTGGTTTTAGCAATACGTCCGCCAAAATACTTTTATTTTGCACTTAAAGATTTAAAATAAGTACTTATGTTATTAATATTTAAAGCATTAACTTTGTGGCCAAACATTTTAATAAATGTTATTAAATATTTGTATATAACATGCAATGCAATTCTTGTCCTTCAGTTTACGCTGGAAGAACATCAAGAAATTTTGATATTCGTGTTAAAGAACATATGAGGTGTCTTCACAATAATAATTTCTCTGAATTCGCAAATCACCTAATCAATTTAAATCATGACTAATAAAAATTCAGGAGTTAAAATCTTACATATTAATTCACATTAGGAAAGCTTTAAAAAATAATGTTCCATTGATCAATAATCAAACAAACTTCCAATATGGTCCTTTATACGATGTTCCACTGTAATGGCCACCCTATTAAACCTATTAAGCGTACCCCCTCCCTCCATCCCCTCAACTTTTTAAATTAATTCTCAAACAAAATAATATTTTCATAATTTAATCAGTGCATGTTTGTCCTAATCAGTGCATGTGCTTATTAAAATGCATGTCGTGTTGGTTTTATATATATTTGTGCAACAACTATGGTGAAGGTGTATAGTGGGTTTTGCATGTTGGTTTAATTGGTGTCCTGACGAAGAGACGGGTACGTCTCGAAACCGGTAGACATAGAAAAGTCAGTAAGTGGTTATATACAAATATTTAATGACATTTATTAAGTACTTATGATTATGTATATTTTATATTTCATTCTTATATTTCGTTGTTAATTTATTGATTGGGTAATTAGGGTTTTTCTAATAATAGTGCTTCAATACTGGTATAGAACTCCTAATAATTTCAAACACAAAAAAAACTATTTTAGAACAGACAGCCATGTTCCTAACCAGAGGACGCTCTATATTAATGTTCAAATGCTCAAGTGTTATTTAGATTCCCTGCTAATAAATATGTACGTAGGTATCATATATATATATATATATGTAAAATATATATATATATATATATAAAATTAGGTTCGGTATGTTTGTGACCGCAAATCTCGGAAAGTAATCGATGGATTGACTCAATTGTTTTACAAAACATTTCATTTTAGCAGAATAGTGATTCTACGAGTATATACTTTTTATTCGAAAGTTCTGACGGAAACAGAACATTCTATGTGTTTTAAATTGACTCATAATTTGTCATAGTTAACAAGTAGTGAATGACATTTCTACACGGTGCTGCCATTTTATCAATTCTAGACAAAGTTACAATTGTCTCTCCTTATATTCTACAGCATAGTCCCAGCAGCGCAAATAAAGATATTAAATTAAGCAATGTATTTTCTCGGTAAATGTATAGTTGCTAGACTATTTTATCAACTCCCGTAATAATTAATATTAAAAATGGCCACAGAGAAGCGTGGCCGGGTTCAGCTAGTATACAATATAAATTAAAAAATAACATAATATGTCAATCAGTTTGTAGAATCTAGAGCATAATTATATAGAGTTTGGAGAGAAACTGAAGATCGAGTAATTTAACTTCTACGAGCATCAAAGTTTGCAAACTATTCAATCAATCTGGAAACTGAACGTGTTAGGACTTCATTATTCTAATTATTTACCAGATTCTCAATGAACTTTGGCGGTTCTACTAGATTATGTTATCGTACCGAACTTGCGCCATGAAAATATCAAACATTCTATGCATGTTCGCTTTACTTTGACGATAATTGTAAACCGCGGAACATTCGGCCAATGGTGGAGCGATCGTTAAACCGTATTTTTTTACGTAGCAACATTTTGATCGCGGTCCATAATCAATTACATAAATCACGACGGAAACTAATAACAGCGATATTAAATTTAGCGAAAAGCACGTCGTAGGTCGGCTCCTTGGTCGATGCACCCACCCCGAACCGGCACAATTGAGAAAACTCGAGTATTAGAATGTCTCGGCCTAGACTAGATAAAACAAGATGCATCAGAAGCCAGAAGCCAGAAGAAAGAAGAAAGAACGAAGCTAAAAGAAGAGTAAAAAGAAAGTTCACGAAGGAGGTATTATATAATGTTACGTTATTTTAATGGGCGGTGATAAACAGCGGAGGAGAAAATTAATAATGCATGGCGAAATATATCTGAGCACGATATTGTGAAAAATATGTTATATGAGTATTCAAATAAAATAACGATTTATTCGTTTCTATGATATAAGGAGGTACAAATATCGAAATCGCCTGCAATCTATTTTTCGGTACCAATTCCTTTAACACTAATTTATTATAGAAATAAAATACGAGTGATACTTAAATCCACTAATTTGGAATAACGTGTGACCGGTTTCATTGTTTTCGCGGCATCTTCGAGACTGGTATCTTTAGATGTTGCGAAAACCGCTTAAATTACTTTTAACTTCCACCAAGTATGTTCACTAACAAACTCGAATCTCTTTCCAAGTCCCGTTTCCCCCTAATTTATTTATTTGCTATACCGTCGATTCACGTTTCATTTTACAAACTAAAAGGAATCTAACTTCAGGCGACAAATTGGAAAATTCTAGAATATTATAACTTTAATAATTATTTGTTTCGTATTCGTACGAAGACAATACATGTAGCCTGTGGACAGTTGTATATTTTTTTCTTTGATACTCCTCATATTACCTGCCTTTGGTCATGCCGATTGGAAGAGCAGTCAAGCAGCTGAACATTATCACTTTGGAGATCGACATCTTTCACATTAGGGAAACTGTGTTTAAGAGCCAAATACTCTTGCTATTAGAGAGTATTATACCTTAATAATGTCGAACCATTGCTCAGGGGTTCTTGGTTCGATATAAAGTTCCAATTTAACGTCTTAAATCCTTTGTTATTTGTTATGTTACTTAGTGAATAAATAATTTGAATTTGAATTATTTACTTAAAAAATAAACGAATCGTGGGGGAGTAGACGAAACCTGAAAGATACAAACATAAAAATACTGCCGAGGAAACGATGTTTGATATTATTTTTATGAAAACAAGGAAAGCGAGGGAGGTACGTAAATAAATGTCTACCTAATACGCGATTGTTATTTTACGATATCACTCACGCGAGATGGCGAGATACCGGGCGTCCGGGCGTCCGGGGACCGGGATGGCAAGAAGCTCCATGTGAAATAACGAAAATATTATTCCCATGGCGTTCGGCGGCGGGCGGCGGAGGCCGGGAGAAACGGAGCGCATTTCGTTACAGATATTGAGATTTCCAGCAGCGGGGGTCGGGTCGAGAGTCGAGAGACGGACGATTCCAAGGTCGGGCGGACTACGCGTCTACACAAGTCGCAAGCCTTCGGCGCGGTCTCACACAGCCCCACGGAGTAGTGATGGAATCATTAGCATCAGCGCCGTGAATCCACGATGGATTATTTAACAATGAGGAAGTTCAGTGGTTTTTTTCATTCTATTATATCTTTAATTGACCATGGTATTATCAGCACTACGATTTTCTAAAGTCTCGTAATTTTTTAATTACTTCGCCCGTGACGTCACAAGTTTTCGTCGGTGAGTTGGCTTCCTGGAAACCGGGAATCCATCGCAATAATCTATCATTGGTTAATCCGGAAGAACTTGGGACGTAGTTCGAAGCAGTTAATTTTCTTTTTTTTTTTCATACATTTTTGAGAAACTTCGGCATACAATCAGATTCTATAATTTTTACCGCGTACAAAAAAACATAATTTATATCCAATTTCCTTATTATGTCCCAAATTGAAACTATAGATAAGTTACGAACACCGAATTTAATTTTTCAAAACTTCTGAAAAATGCCACCAACACGACGGGGAGATCAATATCTGGGAAGAATTGAGGAGCTCATAAGTCGGCAGTATTGCAAAATGTTTATTTATTTCAAATCATAAAATAGTGCACGCATAAACATATTCTTATGAATGTGTCCTCTAACAATAACATTATATTTATATTACCTATGCATTGCTCAACAGATAAGTCTTAACGTTAGTTTCAATTTTGATATTTCTTTTCTTCATTTATGTTTTTTCCCATTTCATATATTTTTTTACTGCCTTACATAAAATTTAATTCAGTGACTTTGCCTTCTTTTTAAATGGGAGTCTGATCTAAGCCAATTAATACGGATTTAATTTAATTTAAAAAAACTATAATACTATTACAATAACAATGTTCAACGATCCTACAGTTTTGCTCGGCTCATGCAGGCATGGTTAAGCTCTAAAGCGAGGGGAGCAAAAAAATGAGAGCGCTAGTAAATTTATCAAGAGGAAGTGTACAAAATATTATTATTTTATAACAAATATACATGTTTATTAAAATTAATTAAAATACTATTTTGCTTACAGTACACTAAATAAAGTAAATATTTGCGCAATTACAATTTACCAACGGGGTTCGAACCTCAGATCTCTGGTCCGTGAGTCTGATTTACTAGCACGGAACAACTCTACTAATTATGGTAACAATTCGTCGAAACTGATTAACAGATTGCCCATATAGCGTCAAATGTATTTATTTAAGTAGTCTCAATAAAATAACAAGACAGTTATGAGAATTATATGAAACCACCGATTTAATCGAAGGGTCTTAATAAAAAAGGCTACGACTAGTTTCTTCAAATATGTAGGAAGGACAAAAGACTTTGTACTTAATCCGAAGTTGTTAGAGGTCAAACTTAGAGACTCGATAATTTTATTCATCGTATTGTAAAATATTATTTTTTTATATGGCCTTACAATAAGTGACGACATTTCAAGTTTTAAGAAATGGATTCGAAAAACATTTTGATATGATCAAGATTAAAGATATTAAATAATTTGTTCCCGATTCAAGTGATAAGCAAGATACTTATATGTATTCTTATAGCCGCTCTGAAAAGGATTTAGAGCAACAATGGAGCCAATATTTCTGTTTTTAAGCTAAGAGATACGTTTTCCTTTAACGTACAGGGACTACTTCGTACTTCTCGCATAAAATGTCCAAAATATTAAAACGTACACATTTGGTGCAATAGCATATACCGCCCATTTTAAAAATACAATTATTAAACATACAATTAATTTTTTTCGGTGTCCGGGCAGATGGAGTATAAAGTTCAGAGTGCGAAAAACAACCAGAACCCTGGACGAGTGCTTTCGACTCGATGGCTACTACAGGTAAAAATCCTAAAAAAGGAAGTCGTGTGGAGATAAGTCCGCCTCGTAGTGCATTTTTGGTTGGCGCTCTCGCCTACCATATTTAAGGGGTCCTAGCTTCGATTCCTGCAGCGTGGACGTGAAATATTGATAAAGGTGTTGCTATACACGTTTCATAATTCATGTATTGGCAATGTATCAAAAATGATCAAGATACACTGCGACGAGGAAGTTCGATGGTTTTTTTTATTTCTTTATTTGTTAATAAACTATCAAACCAGCTAAAAAAAAAAATTTTTATTTTCACGTACCGCGAATTGAGCTGACATTTGGAAAGTGAACCCCGTACGTATGAAAACCCGCTGAACGTGGCTTCCCGGAAACTAAAAATCCACACCGCATAATTGATTGGCCCATCAGCTGTTGACCAGAACACCTATGACGTTTTAAACTACATTTTTTAAAATACATTTTCTAGAAACTTCACCGCAAAATAAATGCATTATTTTTTGCCGCGCGTAAGAAAAAAATATAGTTTGGATTTTGTTAAGGGAAGAGACCATTGCAGGAAACTGCTGCTAGATATTGCATATATTAATAAACTATTAAGCGTGTTGTCCAGATGTTTATAGAAATATATGTTTATATAATAATTATTATTTTTTATCTTTGCTATTGTTTAATAATGTGCATGCTTCCATCTCAGATTATGTTATATCACAACTCGACACCGGGCTCATGGCCTCATAGATTTGAATGAATATATATTTTTTTAAAACCATTTCCCGTAGCACTAAACTCCCTCACTGGATTACCGATTCAGTACCCCGTGCACCACTGGGCGGGGATAAGGAAATGATATTTACGATTATTTGGACATACTCAAACGGTTAATAAAAGCCTGTAAAATGAGTGCTTTTTATCTCTAGGCTGCTAGGCTCACGGTCCGCAGCTTGAGGAGTCCGGAAGAATGGTAGTGTCAATGTACTTGTGGCGAGGTTACCCGTCGATGTGTTCCCCGATCGAGAGAGGTATGCAGCTCGACTCGTTCAAAACTCGAGCGCTCCTAATGGGCTATTGTTCTTCCCGCAAACACTAAGAACTTCGTCATTGATTATAATCGACATTTACTGTACTAAAATACGTTTAAAACACGACTAATTGCGACGCGACGTTCGACAGAAGGTCAGGGGTAAAAATTATGATACGGTAAGCGGAAATGGAAAAATGATGCATGTGACGGATACAATAAAAGTTAGCTTTGATATATTCATTCTCCACTTAGTCATAAAACTATTTTTGCGTTACCTACATTTCACCTTCGCGCAGTGAAAAAAATATTACATTACAAGAGTAAATTAAAAAATAAATAATGATCGATAATTAATTGCACATATTTCATTGGCTGGTTTAAGAGCTTTCAGAGGCTTAAGCTTTTTATTTGGACAATTTATTTTTTCATTTTCGAAGTACATATTTTTCTTATTTTCCATAGTAATAAGAGTTTTTATATGTTTATAGAATTGAAGAGATAAGATTATATACATATCAATTTAGCTTGGGGAGGTTGCTCTCGTTCAATACTTGAACCAGTAAAAATAGCACAAAAATGGATCATGAAGATCATTCTCAAAAAACCCTCGAGGTATTCAACGGAAGATCTATTCGCTGAGTTAAAGATATTGGATGTAAGACAATTGTTTGTAAGGTACCTACTACTTAAATTTTATGATAAATTAAGTGAGGTCAAAAGAGCCCAACAGAATATAAACACTCGTTCAGCAACACAAATTAACTGTATTGTCCCATTTGTATCAACCGCCTTTGGTAAAAAGCAGTACATTGTAATTACTCCAAAAATATTTGTATTTATTGCCAAATATAAATAGTGTAGCGAGAGATTTTTTTGGAAAAATATATGTAAATCAATAAACGTAGTACTTTATATAATTGGTACACATATTATTTATATTTTTATGTATTTCATTGCTTTATATTTGTTTTATTATATTTTATACTATATTATTTATGTTTAAGTAACATGTATTCTTAGCACATATATATACTTTATATTTGTATAATAATGATTTTTAATTTCTTACATTTGATTAGCTAGGCATTTATAATAAAGTAGTTTTAGTTTTTCTTTTTTATGTTATTGTTTTATTAGTATAGGACTTCTTACGCTCTAAAGATAAAAAATCTCCATCTTAGAACAGGCTGTGCCATGTTAGATGGAGACTATCATAAACAGAGAACACTCCGTTTTCATGTTACATTAATTGGTTTTATATAGATTCCCTGTTATTAAGAATGTATATTAATTTTTTTTTGCAATAAATTTATAAATAAATAATAATATATTTTAGAACTTAACTATAAGCACCTGCTGACGAACTGCATTTTATGCAGTTCAGTAGGACTTAATAATGTATATGTTAATTTTTGTATGCTTTTGATAAATAAATAAGATTCCACTTTACTGTGCAACATTCACCCGATAAAGGTTTCAGCTCTTTTACTTCACAAAAGTCAACGGATTGAAGAGTTGAAGAAATGTGGACGTCTAAAAAAATCCCTTCACTTTTCAAAAATGTTTTCGCTCTGTTGCGAACAAACTTAGATCTTAGTAATATTGCCTTAAATTTTTAACATTACTTACAGGATAATGAATGATGATGATGGTGATGAGATGAATCGGGTTGTGGTCCCATGGCTAATGTTGCAGACTCGCGGATCAGAGGTCCGAGGTTCGAACCCCACTCTACCCCAACTTGATTTGCATTTTCTAATAGTGAGTTATTTACAACTCGTTGAAAATGGCCACCAATATTAAAATATTAGGGTACATTATAAGAACGCAAATATTTATTTTATTTAAAAAATAAAAAATTCTTCTGTAACTGGGGTGGCCTCGACCTTTTTCTACTTATACCCGAATATTGTGAAAATAAATTGGTCAGCTTCGAAGCCGATTTCTCTGCTCGTGCGCATTTAATTGGGTGTCGCGCTGTAATAAGAAAATTCCAAGCCGGGTAGCAAAAATTTGTAATGGTTAAGGTTAAAAATAATATTGTCCGCCCGTCAAGTATCTTGACCGAAATAGTGTTGTGCCCTTGGCCAATCGGTATGAATCGTCCCACGGAATTCTGCAGTATTGAAATACGAGAATCGGCAGTATCCCGTGTCCTCGCCACACAAGCCGATTTAGAGTTAATGCAAGTACCATTAACGTATTAACTATACCTACATATCGCACCTCCGATAAAATAGACGTAATTTTAAAAAATATCCGCTCGATGGCTGTATAATACACTTACACAAGCACTTACTTCAGCGCCGCCGTTCGCAAACAGTGTGATATTTCAATTTGAACTTTTTAATTTTAATTCTTAATTTTAACTTTTAATTTGAACTTTTAATTTTAATTTTAACTTTTGCTTTTGATTTTAATTTGAACTTGATTTCAACTCTTAATTTAAACTTATTCATATATACATCTACTACCTGCATCTAATAAATTATTGTTGGTTGTGAATTTTTACAAGGAAATTTGTTCATGGAAGCAGAGAGAGAGGGAGGAAAGTAGAGTTGGAGCTATACAATCTTCTCTCTTTTATGTACTTTTTATTTAATATAAATATTTTTACTTTTTTAGAATTCAATTATTTTCCCCCTCTCCTCCTGCATTCATAATAAATTAGTGTGAAATCTGTAATTGGTCTTAATTTTATTAATTGTTCTTTTGTACCTTGTTTTATATAAAGACTATGATTTCCTTAATAAATAAATATTCGACCAGTTTTTTTTATGACAATGGAATTACGACACATCGGCATTGCTTTAAAGGGTGAAAACAAAAATCTCAATAAAAAAATCATGGTTTAAAAACCACGTGTTAATTTAGTTATTTGGATATCTTTGTTTTTTTCAGATACTGCACTATTTAATCGGATGTGCGATATTTTGTCCGTTCCGCCGCATTAGTCAGTGCGTAGTTTGCAGACAGGTGTGCCGATTTTTACTGCCCACCTCTAAAATTATGGGATTTTACTAATATAAAATGGTAACACACAGCGTTTTCAATCTTAAACCTAATATGCTTTAGAATCTAGTCGTTATCTAAATGTTTTGTTCGCATTGTGGTGTATTATAAAAATTCATTTTTGGGCAACCGATTGAATTACACGCATTTTATACAAGTGAAATTTTATGACATTATTGAACAAATAATATATCATATCGAGTACCTGGAGTCCAATTAAAAATTTGAGTTGATTACCGAGTGAAAACAGTTCAATTTGATAAGATCCTTCTATACACACTAACACCACTTAATGGATATGAAAGAAATCAGGAAGTGTTAAAAGTTTCAACTGCATCCAGTTATTTCATACAATTTGTGAAACTATTAACGACTATTTTAAAAGCAAGTTATTGATGTTGACTAACTGAATGATTTTTTAATATGCAGCATTAAACTTACAGTTTAGTCTACCTCATAGCACAGTGGCCACTGATAACCATGAACGAAGTTTTGAATAAAATTCCTGCCAAGATTGCCAATAATTCATTTACTTGATTTTTTTTTTATTATTTAACATTTTACATAATCCTGAAATGGCCACCAGGGACTTGATTACAATGATAAGTTAACAAAGTTACCATCGACTGTCTCTAAAGTAAAATAGAAAATTATGTACGAAACGTGCTTATATGTATGAAAATTAAAAGTATCTTCGTACCTGTAATTTGAACGTGTTAAGAAAAAAAATACAGAAAAACTTAATTTTATTTTTTAGATAAAACTGAAAATAACTGATTAACTTCACATTGTAATGCGGGCCTTAAATTCTAAGGCTAAATATTTTGCCTTGATATACGCAAAAAAAAAAATATCGGGATAAATTCGGCATAGCCCTTTTCTAAATAGGTTTTTTTTAAAAGGAGAAAGAACATTATATTACTAAGAGGTAAAATAACTTATTTGATTCTTCCTGAAGAATAGAGCATTTATTCATCGCGAGAATAAAGTCGCGCGTTTAATCAATATTGGCCTTCAGCATCGGGTATTTTAGTTTACATTGTTCAGCAAGGGCTGAAACACAAACCGTGACTTAAAGACTGAAAGTATATTTTGAATAAAAAACACATTTTCGTTCAATTTTAAAATTCTACAAGAGAATGCAGAATACGGCCGAATTAAAAATATTAAAGCTATACTGAACAATGCGGAAAGCGGCAGCTTTAGTTAGAAATATGGAGAACGTGTAACATCCGGTAATAAAAATTTCATATGACGATCGTAAAACGGTTTAATTAAGAACAGCATTATGAACACACTATTCATTCGAAGACATTCATAGAATTGATTAAAATGCACCAAATACGAAAGTAGAAAAAAAAAATTCAAAATATATTTTTACATTTATGCTTAATGTTTCTTACTCTCGAATGGAGCAAGATGCTCGTGGCAAGAGAGAGTTTAATGCAGGTTTTTTTGGTAATATTTGCAATTTTAAAACAATTTAAAACATACACATTTTGTTACGAAAATCAACGAATACAGCGTGTAAGTTAGGATGGAGTGGGTTCCACGTGGTTCTTTAGTTTGAATACTTCTTTATTTTAATGCTTTTTATTTCGGAGGGCAATTTGTGATATAAGGAATAATGATTTCGAGCTGCTCTATAAAATAATATTTCAGACAAAAGTGACAAATCGTCAGTAGCTTGGTATAAACGTCTAGAAAATCACACCGAGGCGAGGGTCAATCTAAGTATTCTCGTTAAAACATCAAAATGAATGCACGTTGGACTAAAAATTGAAGTGAAAATGGTTTCAGTGATGTTAAATAAGGTTATTTAAGACAGTACATGTTACATCACGATTTTCATTCGAAGGTTTGGGCATCGCTCCGGTCGGGCGCAAAACAGGTTCTCGCCACAGTCTGGCGAGCAAGCGAGTATGGAACTTTGTCCGTGTGCCCGTGTGCCCGTGCCGCCTGCTATAATAGTGATATTATTACAGTGGTGTGGTAGTGTCCGCTACTCCGCTGTAGCTCTACGCTCTGCGGAGTGTAGGAACTACGGAACTGCAGGCATAGGAAGCGCGGAGGAAGGCTTTTGTTTCCAAAACCGGATTGGAGATATAAATATGCAGATATTAAGCGGATACCTCTCTCGGACCGTCCACACTTAGACATAGCGAAATAAGCACTGAAGCGAAGAAAGGATGCAATAATTTATTAGTTGATTATTAAAATTTGAAACCATAAAAAATACGAAAGTAGAATTTTTTAGTTTACAATATTACGCATTCTTTCCTACAGGTACCGGATGAGTATTTTTATTTATTTTCAACCAATCAAAAATAAAACATTACGAACCGGTTTCGAAGCTTCATAAGCTTTCTTATCAATGCATAATAATTTAGTAATTAATATTATCCATTTTTTTCAATTTCAACAGTGTCTACTTAATACAAAATCTAAACATGTGAAGGTAATAAGTCAAGTCTTCGTGTCATGCAGTATTTTGTTTTTGTGAAGGTCCACGGAGTGAGGGTGAGGATGGTAGAAATTCGATCATTTGTATTTCTAAAATAAGACAAAAGTGAACATAGGATATACTGTTTTTTTTTTGTTCCATCTTCCATCGCGCCATTCAGTAAGCAAAACAGGCAGAGAAAGAGGGGAATATTACATGACAAACATTTTTTACTTCTTCCACTTTTACATTTCAATTGTAATTTTCGGAAACCCCTTAACTAAATGCCACGAGTCAACCTACTTTAAAATTCTATTAAAAATTATTCCTTTCCCATGGTCGTCAAAATTTTGTCTTGGAAAATTTCAAGTAATTTTAAAAGGGGAAAATGAACAAGATATAATTTTATGCTGCAGCGAGATTCCTTATGCGGCCGTGTTATGAAACAACATCCACGTTATGATAACGGCCACGTTTGTTTGTTTGTCACACGATACATATTGTGCAAGTGACATTCGCATAACGAAACCGCAAAGAGGCAGGAACAAAGACTAAATAACGCAACTGTACGCGAAACAAAAGGTGTCTCCGGACAAAGGCTAAACTAGTCGGGTGTATCAGGACAGGTACGGGACGGAGATTGGGTGGTGGGAAGTGGGGAGTGGGCAGTGGGGAACGGCAAGACAATAATCTAACTAATGTCGACTGAACTTGGCGGAAGTGGCGAAAGCGACTCCGGTCCAATAAACTTTAGATTGAAACGCAACACTATTTAGAGCTCTGAACATGCTGAGATTGTCCAAGTTCTGATTGGTCAATGGTTAAATTATTTACGCTACAGATATACCATATTATACTATATTACACACGGGCGAATCGTCTAAATAAGCGATTAATGCACATCTTACCATTATATTTGACTTTCGATATTAATGTTTTATAGTAACCATGTTTACAGGAAAACAAAAAAAATGTTATTATTCATAAATCACCACCACCATTTATATTTTCCTAGTAAAAAAAATATGTATGAAGTGCGCCTAGCGTCCAGCTTTTTCACAGTGAACGATGAAACTAGCAGATTACCTCAGCTTATTACTCCATACAAAAAAGTACACTATATTTTACGTCGTTAACTTAGTGGCGATTTTTTAGTACTAAAACAAGCTTGCAGATTACAATTATTATTTCCGAAGGACTATTTTTCTTTGATAGGATACCGTTGACATATTATGTATCCCATACGACATATGGCGCTCGAAGTGGCCGTTTTTGGCATTATTAATTTTAAAAGGAATTGGCCAGTGCTCAGTGTTGACATTTAAATCATAATGGCAATATCTGCTGAATGTCAGTGTGGTATTTTAAAATAAACTTTTGTACTAGTACTGCATCGAAATAGTATAGAACAAAGACTACGGATATCGCGTGGTTAATAATAATTGTTGTTTGTGTTGATTTTCACAGAAGGAAAAAAAAAGTCATTTTTTGTAGATTACCTATAAAATAAATCACGGCTCACCACTGATATCACAAGACCATTTTGCACCACAACAGCCCAAAAGCTGTAAACGGAGTACCGTCATTATTTCCCTATCCACAGTGCATTGGTTATAGAAATGGGCGTTTCGGTTATTTAAAAGAAGTAGCAATAACAGTTACTGTTTCGCAAATTAGACTGAATAAAAATGGGGGGTGGCCACGGTGCTCTAAACTGTTATTTTGGAAACAGTTTCGAATATCCTGACTAGTCTTTCGTTACAAGTTTTATTTATTTATGTGAAAATAAATCGAACCCGGGACCTCAAACACTGTGGGCGAAAGCTCTAACCAATAACGAATCGGACTAATGTCCACTTATCTTTTTCCCACACAATTCCTAAGTAAGTTTGAAAAACATCAATATCTCAAAATGATAATTTCACGGATTGGTACGCGATTTTGTCATTAACAATCAGTGCGTCAAACAGCATAGAAGAGTAAAAGTTTGAAGAAAAGGGGGTGGTCTGTATCGATTTAACAGTAGGCACACAAACTCATAAGATTTTAATTGGGGCTACGGAAATTGATAGCTACAAACGGAAAATTATTAAACATAAATTGTGGCGTAGTAACGAAATAACGTGGAAAAGGAATATACCTTCGTGAAAAATTTATGCAACATGGCTGCGGGGGAGAAAATCATGTCCCATTTAGGTTCTTTTATTCGAGAAAGTCAATTAAATAAAAACAAACCAAAAGTTACCTTTCCGACTCAAATGCTGATTAACTCATATCCTTATTTCTATCTCTAGGCATGCAATAAACTTTATTTTTTTAAATCACAAATAATAATTTTGATACGAGGCATGCATCCATTTGCTTTTTCCTAAGCTGACCTAGCTTTCTTGCTCGCAAATAAACATGCATTGTCAAAAGCAGGCTCCATGGAACGGATTTGTGTATACCTATGTGGGAAGTGGCTTTAATCTAATATTATATAGACAATTGCCGTGGCGCAGTTGGTACGACGGCAGAGAAACTGGCGTCGCGAGTTCGATTTCCGACAGTTGCAATAAGGAAATCGTAGAGATACATATTTTTCTTTTATATGTTGTGATGTATTTTAGACTTCTATTCACATCCTCTGGTTCCCACTCGCTGACAAGCCTCTAAATTAGAGGCTTAGGGGGTTATTCCTTTATAGTAAAAAAATGTTTTGGATTAAAAAAATAAATTGTTACAATTTTTTAGGTAATTAATTTTAAGTAAGTAGTTATTTTCCCATGGGTGATAAAAAAGTTCCGTTTTCGACATAAAGCCAAAATAAGGAGGGAGAAAAATAAAAAAGAACAAAAAACTAATGTTTTTGACTAGATGGCTACCTTCGAGTAAAAATCCTGAAAAGGGAAATCGAGTGGAGGTGAGTCCGCCCTGTAATGTAGTGGTTGATCCCGAGTTCGATTCCTGGCAAGTCTGACGTGAACCATTAATTTAAATGGGTTATTCTAATAGTCCCTAATAAAAAATAATTATAATCAACCAAAAAAACAAACAGACCATCAAGCCAGAGATAGACAGAGGATAGAACACTACATCACTTTGTGTTTGCATACAGATCTCACCTCCTCTACATGAATACATTTTCTCATGCACGGGCGCCGATTATTTCGAGTTTTAACATGTCCATCTTCTTAATCGAATTATATGTTATTTTTATCTAGTACTGAAGTAAGAGGACCGGAAAAAATATATATGTAATTGTATGCGTGAAAGCACTACAATCGTTAATTTTATGAATCATAACGTAGATATAAACTATAAACATTTAAAAAAGGAGATTTCTTAGTAGAACAATTCGCTTTATTAAACTACTCTGGGCAAATGAAATAAGTTAGACTAAGATATCGCGCTGGGTACGGATGGCCGCATCATGTATTTATGTACAATACTTTATAGTGTACGTAGTTAGTTGAAGCTGGTAAATGTTCAAGTGGTTTCAGCGGTTTTGGCGTTCAAATGTCCCACCCGCAACAGCCAAAGCTACGTAATTGGCCGGCGCTTTACTGAAGAAAGGCACTAGCTATTCCGGCTGGAAGCCAAGCTGAGAAGAATTCAGTGCTTGAAATAATGAAATTATGTATTTTGAATAATACGAGCTGAACCCGGAAATGCTTTGCTATTGCTAGATTTGAGTACATAATCATATATTTAAAGTTTGATATCAACTATTGTATTTAGTCCAAATTAAATATGTGCGTATTATTTTTGTGTTTCGGTTAACATAAATTAAGACGGAGAATTTTGATGAACAGGTATTCGAACATTGTTTTCCTGTCACTGTCTCGCAGATGCCTCCTCGATATTGCGCGAAAAAGACAACTGCATGTCAGACCTTTTGTTAGAATAGACAAAAGTGACATCAGATTTTTTTTCGTATCGGTACGTTTCGCGTTTTTCAAGAATAGTTATATTTGTATACCGTGCGCGCCAAGACAGCAGATAAAACTGTGTTTTTTTATGGGTTTTTGGATGATTCTAGTTTCCATAATAAAAACACTGATCAGTTTATGTAAGGGTTTCTTATTAAAATGCATGACATGTTGGTTTTGCATGATGGTTTATTTGGTGTCCTGACGAGGAGACGGGTACGTCTCGAAATCGTAAGGCATAGAAAAGTCGGTAAGTGGTTATACACAAATATTAATTAACATTTAGTCAATTCCATTTTTTTTTTATTTTAATATTTTTTTATTTACTTATGATTTTTAAAGACCCGTTAGGGTTTTACAAAAATATTATAAGTTCAAATCATATTGTTCTCGTCTGGTGTCATCATGTGCTTTTTAAGGTTGATTATACATTAGTATCCCATGTAATTGATCAAATAGTAAGGCAAGTCATTGCAGTGTTTCAGTCCATTGTATAGTATTTTTGACTGTCCTGCGTTTGTCTTTGCTTTTTTAATGTGGTAGTGTTGTTGTCCATTAGTATATTTGTGTATGTCAGAATTTTTGGTTAGGGTTATGTCATCGTCTTGTGTACAATTTTTACCGTCTCAATTTTAAGTATTTTATGACAAACTCGTGTGTTAATACAGTTTTCAACAGATTCTGATGAGTCAAATAAACGAGAAAAACCGTAGAATTGTTATCATGTTTCAATTTACAAATCTGCTTTCCTTCCATACTCTTTACTTTTATTTGCTTTTTATATATATTGATAATTTTTATGTTTTTTTTATTATGTATTTTTGTATAATTTAATTTAGTACGTACTATTATTTGGCATATGATTTATTGCTCCTATTCCTTATATTTCTTACTATAATTGAGTGAATTTCTAGAAAACATAACTCAATTATCATTTCAATTATGCTTTTATATATATATATTCTTTTTCTGTTGATTTAAATGATGCTCTTATTTTGTATTTTTTAATTTATTTTTTTTAATACTGCTATATTTTACTATTATTTTGTTGATTTTAATGATACCACTATTTTGTATATTTGATTATGTGTGATTCTTAATTTGTATAATTTATATTTTAAAAATTATTTCTGATTATCTTTTTTGCATTGTATTCTTTGGAATTTGATTATTTATTACATTTACCTTTTTTTCTAGATTGTGATTCTATGTCATTATAATTTGATCTAATTAATTTTACTATGTATTTTTATTGTTATTTATTTTGGCTTGACACGGGCATAGCCTAAAAAGCCTTAATAAGTTCATAAATATTTAATTTTGTAATTTTGAATGAATAAATAAATAAATAAATGATATTCCAGCAAGAATTTTTGCCTTTTTTTTGTAATACGTGGGCTAGTTTCATTATGTATAACAAACACAGGCCGTACGCAATACTGAATAGAACGGAAGCATGGGCCACATTTTCACGTATGCACAACAGAGCCTATCGATCGTACAATGACAATGGAATATTATCTTTCAATTTCGGAAAACATAATGGTCTGCGTGTTTTCGTGGGAAAGCCAACAAGACAACACAGTTCGGATATTATGTTTGTTCTTATTGATCACAATGGGAACGGGGGATACTGTGAACTATAAATAGGGATGCATAGCACATCATTCGAAAACATCAATCGATGTTTTTAAAACATCGATGTATCGTTTTAAAACATATTTACTGAAATATAGATGAAAGTTTCCAAAATAAAATTAACGAAATAACAATTTTTTTGACGGCAACGTTTTTCTTCAAATTTCGGTCGGTAATAGTCGGTTCTCCATTTGTTTTCTTTCTGGAGTCATCAAGCCATTAGGTAACAGTTTTGTTAAAGTGTAAGTACTGTTACTTTGATTTATAAGGAGATTTCATATTATAATGTTTCATATTAAATGGAAGAACTTCTTTATTTGGTGTATTTTGTTTCGTTTTTCCTACATATTTTTTGACCTACGTATTATTTTGCGACACGCTTCAGCCGTAAATCTTTTCAGCAAATCATTCGCTCAACATGTCCAAACCAACGAAGGATTCCTTCATTGACTTCATCGCTAAATCTTATCTCCATTACCTAATGTAATATTAACGCATGTAGAAACAGGCGTTAAATACACAAAGCAATAAAAATATTGATGTTTTTTAATAAACATTAATATGCCGAACATCGATCATCGATTTTTCGATGAATCGAGGTTTCACTGGACGACGTTTCATCCCTAAGTGCGAACCCGCGCCCCCGTCTTGGGCGACAGACACTCAAGGAGTTGGTAAACAGGTTCGCGTTACATGTGAAGAGTGTACACATGAATCTACTCGTACGGATGCGAGATACTCCTTCACAAGGCACAATATGAAAACATACACACGACTGTAAACAAGCGCGAAATCATCAAATCGCCCGTTCGCTCAATATGTTTGTCGTCGTCCGATATAATTGAAACTATAAACGATCGCGTGATTGGTACTGAGCTGCAGTTTTGGCACACACGAGATAAATAAAAGATTTCTTAGATAACAAACATTGTTTCAGAAAAATCAGGGAATCCACGTTCAACCGGCAAACGCCAGGAAACGAAACAAATCGTCTAAAGTTTCAAACAAAACAAAAGATTGGAAGTATTACGATTAAAGGCTGGTTAGCTCCACAAAACGCTAAGTTGAAGAGGGTGTATAGTTAAATCATCGTTGCGTTCTCGTCGAAGTAGGCAAAACTATTTTTTTTATATTTCTTTTTTCAAGCAATCCATTTTGTCGATTTTGACGAAAGCATAACAGTTATTTAACATAACTTTATGTAGTGCAACTTGCTATTAAAGTACACATACGCAGACTTATTATGGAATTTCAACAACATAAAATATTTCTTACGAAACATGATAATATAACAGATTTTACGTACATGCTCGTATTCATTACAGGACCGGTTATTATTTTTTTCATTGCTGAATATATATTTTGATGTTCGCCGTCAGCGTTTTTAGAAATGTCGTTTTTTTATAAATATGGTATTCGTTATAAATGGGCTGAATTAGTAATTGTTTAACAATATTATGTATCTTTTTTGGGTGATACCGTGTATGTTGGATTTGATCCGACGATTCGGCTACCATTGCAGGAGCCATCTTCAGGGAAAACTGTGTTAGACTGTAACCTTCGCACCTATTTAGTAATTGTTTATTTGTCGTTTTATTAGGTGCTGCATAAGGCGTCGGCGCATTGTCATTTCTACTTAAAAAGCATCTAAAATGTAACAACATATTGGATCTAGGATAAGTTCCGCCCATTAAATAATAATGTTCAACTTAATACGGAGTTTTCTTAAAAACTTGGTACAAGGAAGTAATAAAAGAAGTAAATAAATTTGAAAATTAAACGCTAATATTTTTTCTTCAATTTCAAATATTTTTTATAATACTTTATTTGAGTTCTACGGTAACTATTACTGGTTAGTATTTACGAAGATGTTCTGTTTACAGAACACTTCAGATAAAGTTAATCTGAAAGACTTCAGTCTAACTAAAATAAGGAATAATGTAAACGAATAAAATATGAAATTTCTATATTTTACACTATATGTTTAGAAAAGTTCATATACAATAAATAAAAAAGTCTAGAAAATACAAGGACCTCAATCTGTACATCTAGCTTCATTAATTTATTTTATCAAAATTATTAACGATTACGCCCTTAAAATAAATTTTTCAGAATTTTGGAAGGACGGCGACAATTATAGAATTAAAACATGAGAAATCGCTTGAATAAGTTTTTAAAAAAACTTAACAATTAATAAACAACCTACTCTTTGCAAAACTAACTAACTAACTAACTAACTAACCATCACGCCATTTCCCCAGAGGGGTAGGCAGAGAGGATAGAACGCCACACCACTCTGTCCTGGCACACTTCCTTTGCTTCCTTCTCATTCATACATCTTCTCATGCACGCACGTCGATTATTCCGACTTTTCACATGACCACTTTCAAGAATTTGTTGTACTTGATCATGCCATGTCTTTCTCGGCCTTCCTCGACTTCTACAACCAGACACATTCGCATCATAAATCTTTTTAGCCGTTCTTTCATCATTCATTCGCTCCACATGACCGAACCATCGCAAAAGACCTTTCTTAATTTTGTCGATAATGCTTAACTCAGCCTTGCATTCTGCTCTAATTTCGACATTAGGGCACCTATCATACATTGTTTTTCCGCACATTCGCCTGAGGGATCGCATTTCAACAGCATTCAGTCTACTTTCGTCCCTTTTTTTCCAACTCCATGCTTCGCTTCCATACATTAGGGTTGGTACCAGAACTCCATTATGAACTGCTAATTTAGCCTCTTGCGATAGACACTTATTTGCTACGACAGACTTTAAGGCACCATTAACTCTGTTACCGGCACTAACCCTCCTTTCAATATCCTTGTCCATATTTCCATCTCTAGTAAACATACTACCCAGATATACAAATTCTTCGACCTGTTTCAAACTATCTCCATTTACTACAATCTTACATTCAGTCATAGTTACATTTCTTTCAAAGACCATGACGTTCGACTTTTGCACATTCATTAGCAAATCACTCTCCTTGCACACTTCGTAAACCTTTGTAACCAAGGATTGCAGTTCCTCTTCGCTGTCAGCTAGGAGGACTGCGTCATCGGCGTACAGAAGGCAACTATGCAAAACTATGGACAAAGAAACGTGTTATGGTAAACTTTTTATTTTGGTAATTTATTGATAATTTGTACAAGTCTCTTTCGATGAAGGACTACCTAGTGAACGAGACAAAATAATAGGAAGAAAGTACCTAAACAATTTTAGTAAAAATTTAATAATAAATCAATCTAAAAATAGGACTCACACGATTTACTGGGCCGTTGATTTTAGATTTGTGATTGAATTAGCTTCACCTTTGGTAATAGCCGTGCGCCCGGTACAAATCTAAATATGTCAGAAATAATCACCACACAGGCCACAGGTGGAGTTACGGAACCAGTGCACGAGGGAACTGACGAAACTAATCGATTGCATTATTTTGATTCAGCAAAATGATAGCAAAATGTTTTTTTCTAGCTATGCGATAATATCCAACACAATGCTGAATTACCAAAAAAATTAAATAGATAAGTTCATAAGCGACAAAGTTAAAAAAAAGCGAAAAAACATGCTCCTTCGTAATGATGCTTGTTATTTTTTTTTTAATATATGTAAATAAAAAAACTTAGTACTTTATATAATTGGTACACATATTATTTATATTTTTATGTATATCGTTGCTTTATATTTGTTTTATTATATTTTATGCTATATTATTTATGTTTAAGTAACATGTATTCTTGGCACACGTATATACTTTATATTTGTATGATAATGATTTTTAATTTCTTACATTTGATTAGCTAGGCATTTATAATTAAGTAGTTTTAGTTCTTCTTTTTTATGTTATTTAAATCTCCATCTTAGAACAGGTTGTGCCATGTTAGATGGAGACTATCATAAACAGAGAACACTCCGTTTTCATTTTACATTAATTGGTTTTATATAGATTCCCTGTTATTAAGTGTGTAAATTATTTTTTTGCAATAAATTTATAAATAAATAAATAAAATTTTACACGGATAGTGAAAAAGTTAGGGCTTCAAATATTTATTTTGTCATAAGATAAAATGTTAAAAATGTGAGTAACTAACATCAATAGAGGTATTTTGTAGCAACGAGATAGATGCTTCGCATATCATGAACCGAGACGATGACGAACTCGGAGATCTTACGAAGAGACAATACCGATAGAGAACTCTTGCTGAATGCGAAGATTCGGAAAATTTCATATCTGGGGCATTTTTATTTATTTAACTTTTTGTACATAATGTTATTTGTACATTGGCGGGCTTATTGCCAAATGGCAATTTCTTCCAACCAACCGATAAAATAAAAGTTTAATTTTTATAATTCAAGTTACAGAACATATTCAATAGAAAATAAAGATTAAAAAGCTAAAGATATATAAAAATAGAAATAAACGTATTTGTTTATAAATTACCTAAAATCAAAACTTTAACTCAATGGGATACTTATTTTTCATCCAAAAATTTTAAAAAGTGCAAAGAAAAAAAATTTACATTATTTGAAAATGAGTAAACGGAAGGTGGGATGTCAAAAAGAATTAATTTGAAATTAATTCTTTAAATTTCTATAATTGACTTACTTTATTAGCGCCCTTGAGGTGATTTATTACAAAAATGGCGCTTAATAAATCAGCCAAATATTATTATTATTATCGAAAGTTAGTTTGGTATGATTTTGTTTTGGTTTTGTAGGAGGATTTTGGATTTGTGAACAGAATAACGATGCGACGTCGCCATAGATAATGGATCGTCGTATTTTTTTTCATAACGATAGTTGGAGGACCGTCAATCGATACAAGCTATTTGTCCCCGAAAAAATATATCGTTCCATCGGGATTTTTTTTATTGCTAAACGACAAAACTAATTCATTACCTAACTTATTTTTCCCTAATACCACGCGAGCGAAGCCGCGGGTAAAAGCTAGTGAACAATATAATCAAAATTGGTTTCAATATCGACAGGATTTAAATTATAATTATTATTTTCTTAAAGCTATGTAAAGAATATATTTTATTAAGGTCCTTCTCACCGAAGATTTCGGCGAAGCATTGTATTTAAATTATGAAAATATAATTCAAGAAAGGGCGCAAATAAGAAAGAAACAAAAACAAAGCTGTACATATTTCGCTTCTTTCGGGGAGTTGACAAAAATACGTGTAAACTTTTGTATGCGAAGAGGCGTATGTATATTATTTATTGCGCGAACAAAAGGCAAAGAACAAATACGAAACAATGCTGTAGGAGGAGTATCTCGGAGAAATATTTATAAGCCAAGGGCTTTCAATATTAAATGAAGCTCTCGCCCTTGTACGGGTAGGTTCGTCATCACAGCCGGCTCGGGCGAGTCTAACCAGCCGGAGACAGCCTGCGCGAGGTAGAGGTAGTGGTATGATCATATACATGGGTCGACCAGGGGCGCGCGATTTCCAAAAGATTGTGTTCACTGCTTCATATATTATACAGCTTTTACTGATCAACAACGCTTTTGGCATTTCGTAAAGGTTTATTTTTATGATAATTAAATAAATGTTGCTGTATTTATCGTGGGAAAGAGACGTATGGTCAAATTATGAGTGGTGGAAATAAGTTTTTTTGTATTGATGGTAACTCTAAATTAAATAATATATGTGATAATGTAATGTTTCATCTAAAATTTTAAGTAAGTTTAGTATTTGAAATTAAAAAAAACAAGAACCTGCTGACGAATTGCATGCTCACAATTCACAATTTAAAAAAAATATCATAATTCCCTAATTCACATTCAGTGATGTCTCCGGGAATATTATGTAAAATTATTTGTATCGCCATGCTTAGATCAAATACAACCGTATTACAAATATTAAACACTGTGTGTAAGTTCGTAACATAAATGAGAGAGGTGTTATCATTGTTGGGTGTTTTTTTAACCCTTTTTAGGACACCTAGAACAAAGTGGTACATACAAATACCATCAGAATTAAGTCTTTATTTTCCATAATTTTGTATTCGTAATAAGTCTGAGGTTACAAGAGTACCGCAATAACGTACACCGGGAGATTAGTCTACCACTCAGATTTTCAAATGCAGTATGTTTATTATCTTATTTTTTAAAAAGGGAATAACCCGCTAAGCCTCTATTGTAGATGCTTGTCAGCAGGTAGGAAAGAAAGGATGTGGATGAATTTATAAATAATACACCACAAAACCCAGATAATTGAGATAATATTTTAAAAACTCTTCATAAATAATTTAAAATTCTTATTAGAATCCCAGCGGGAATCGAACCCGCGACGCCAGTTTCGCAGTTGTAACTGCGCCTGTCATAAAAAAGAATATTATTTTATGTATTAGGTTTGGATGTCGTAAATTAAATTAAATAAAGGGTTAAACCTTTTTACTATAAATATCATAGAATTTAGTAAATAATCGGGATAATCGGATCACCATTATATCCATTTGAACATGACCATAAATATTTTTTATTGAATAATGGATTTAAACCATTTCAGTATTTTTACCCCATAAAAGGTATTTTAAGGCGCTTCGCAGTAGGTAAACATTTTTATAAATATATATTTATTATGTACATTCGCAATCGCTTTAATCAATAAAGACGGCTCTATTATTTCGCAAAATCAAATTATGACTAACGATATGCACTCGTGTTAAGTTTATTTTGAAAAACTAACAAAACTACATTTGTGTTAGAGTACTAAAATTGAAGAAATAATATTATGTAAGTTTCGATTTCCCAAACAGGCACTATGCGAATTTCTTGTTTCTGTTGATGAGGGACAACGCGGATCTGGCAAAGGGCGAACCTATTGGCTACGCAACATAAGAGACGACCGGAATGAGATGCGTGGAAGAGTTGTTCCGGGCAGCGCAAGACAGGGGAGAGAGAGGCCTTTTTAGAAGTGATTGCCAACGTCGGGGAGACCTGATATGCCAAAAGAAGAAGAAGTTGATAATAATCGTAGTTTTCTAATACAACAGAAGAAATACGAAAATAAGAAAAAAGAAAGAAATAAGAAATACGTTTTACAGTTCTAAAAACATTACAAGCTGTACATAAAGTATATTTCCAATATAATATATTTATGATCCAGAAAATATTGTTATGAGAATTTTGCCGCGTACGCGGTCCTATTTATCTGAAAAGCCACCACGCGCCCTTGCCAGGTTCCTAGACCCAGTTCCAGGACAGGTATTACAATGAGACGGTAAAAGATTTACCGACGTCCGTCGATATAGTAAATATAGATATTTCGTAAAAAATATTATTATCATCACCATTGCATGTCCGTTTCCTAGTTAGAGCCATAAAGTGTTCAGAAAAATCCTAAGCAAGCGTGGTTAAGGCTCTCATGGCTGGCATTCCGAACGCAATCGGAAATTAATCGGGTTGTGGTCCTGTGGCTAGTGTCTCGGACTCACAGACCAAAGGTCTGTGGTTCGAATCCCACTATACCCCAACTTAATTCCCATTTTCTAATAGTGAGTTATTTACAACTCGTTGAAAATGGCCCACAAAATTAAATATTTGGGTAAATCATAAGAACGCAAAGATTACTTTTCTAAAAAAAAATAAAAAATTATAGCGCGGTATAGCGCGTTTTTGCGTATAAAATACGCGTTATAGCGCGCTACAACATTTACAAATGCGTTCAGAATACCAGCCCAGGAGGCATCCGCAGCATATTATGGGCCCAGCCAACCGTATGCGTATCGCTTCCGCTTAATAACAGTTGTTATCAGAAGTAAAAAATGTAGCACGGAAGGTTCCGGGTTCGTGTCCCGGTGAGAACACAAAAATTACAAAATATGATTTTTCTCAAGCCTGGGTGTTTAGTGCCGTAATTCGCCACTGTAATTGGGCCTCCTGGCCTGTTATGGTGCAAGAAAAATAATGTTTTTTTTTTTTTTACGAAAACATAAACATGGTTAACACTTTTTCATTATCGGCTATTCTATCGGTGGTTAGATGGCAGAAGGGACCATCTGTATCTTCAAGAATGTTCAGAAAAGCTGAAAGAAGACTTCGATTCAATCGACAAACGAATATATTTTAGTGTTTTGTCCAGTTTTCAATATTGGATTACCTTGTTGAATTTTGGTGTTTTTTGCTTTGTTTTTTCTGTATGTATTTACTGAAACTATGTATTTACTGAAACTAAAAATACAGATGGTCCCTTCTGCTATCTGACTAACGATATATAATGCAGGGATCTCCAAGAGTGCTTATGATATCAAAATATATTTGTCACACTATTGGAATTCTTGAAGACGACTGGCTTAGGAGAAAGTGCTCAGTGGTCAATGAAGAAAGTAAACTTTTAAGCAAGCAAAGCGCTAAAATCAATCAACCCGGGATTTTATCTAGTTTAATGGGAAAGCAAAGGCAGTAAACAAATACTCCAATTTTTTTATAGAAAATTCAAGTCGACAAATTATATTTCTTTCTTTTATCGATCCTTTGTATTACAGCACCAGCTCGCTGTAACCAGGCTCGTCCTGGAGGAATTTACTTCTTACTTTACACGTGTTTATTGCGAGGTCAAATTGTATTAAGGTCAATCATATTTGTTGTACCCAATCTCGGGTAGGAACTGTAATAATGTTCATAATAAAGATAAAAAGAATATGAATGTTTAATTTTCTCCCGAGCTTATTCCCTCGGTAACACTGCTGAGGATAATATTTTACTACACCCAAGGACGAATTAATAATCTCAGATACGTACTAATAACCTTTAAAATTTAATCCAAAACTTTTTCTGGCTTTTTAGATACTGGTAAGTGGTTAAGTGTTTTCTGGGGAATTCGGATTTATCAAGTGGGTCATAATAAACATTTCGGCAAAGCAGACATGAATTTTAAACTTAAAAAATAACTTTAAATTTGTTGCAACAGAGAGGGAAAACATTTTTGAGAGGGGAATACGGGAGTCTAGGCATTTACAGGGCTTATGACCTGTAATTGGCTGGTTTAAGAGGCCACTTTACACACTGTGTTACATTCACCATTCTGCCTATGTTTGAACATCCACATTTCCTCAACTCTTCCATCTGTAGACTTTTATGAAGTAACTCTGTTGCAACAAATTTTAATATGAACAACTCCCTAGGGAGAAAATCCAGCCAGTCTGCAAGCATTTGGACATACTCAAAACATTGTTAAAAAATAACATTTATAATCAGCGAAGTTTAATATTAATTTGTAATGTTCTAGAATCGTGCAAATCAGAAAACCAAATAAAAATATTTATTTAATAAATTAAATTAAAGAGTTATTAGGTATCACCACATATCTTCAAAAAAGTTATTTTAATTTCAAAATAAACTAGAGTTCGGTTATCCTATATGTTTTATACGTGGGTATATTTTTTACTTGGCCGTCATAAAAATATGAACGCTAAAATAAGGGCAGATTGATGTGTAAAAATTTTAAATAAATAGATAGGTACTATTGTTTATTAATATTTAAATTAAACTTTGTGGTCAAACGGGTATTGGGTTGTGGTCCCGCGGTTATTGTTGCAGACTCACGTATCAGAGGTCCGAGGTTAGAACCCCACTCTACTCCACTACATGATTCCCTTTTCTGATAGTGAGTTATTTAAAACTCGTTTAAAATGGCCCCAAAAATTAAAATATTTGGGTTAATTATGAGAACAGAAGTATTTCCTTCATTTTTTAAAATTAAATAAATGTTAGTAGATCTGTATGTAACCACTTACCGAGTTTCAAACGTTTACCAGTTTCGAGACGTACCCGTCTCTTCGTCAGGACATTAAGATCAAACATTTTTTATTATAATTAGTGCACGTTGGTGTTAGTTTCTAAAAGCATGTGACCTATCAGCACGTTGGTTTTATATTTTTGTGCAAATACTACTACTATGGAGATGTTTAGTGAGATTAGCATGAAAGTGTAATTAATGTCTTGATGAAAAGACGGGTACGTCTCGAAACCAGTAGAAATATAAAAGTCGGTATGTGGTTGGTTATATACAACAATATTTAGTTAAAATTTAGCCTTAAAAAACCTTTAAAAAGCATACCGCTAGCATCGTGCTTTATATCAAGAGCAAAAGACACATTTTTACTAAGAAAAAAAAAAATTAAACATTATTTTATTGCATTGACATTTGGTACTTATACGAAAATATTTTTTAATAAGTTAAGCCTAATTATTTAAAAGCACTTCAAAGGTCTAAGCAGTTTAAAGTTCCCGCTTTACAACAAGTTTACCATGTGTCGATAATAAGTTCCACTGTCTGGCGTCCGTATGAGTTTCTCGGAAATAATGTGAAGATAAAAGTAACAGTGAAAAGCTAAAGGGAAATTGTATTTCGAGGCCGGTAAATAATAATATTTGGCAACTCGTAACACAATTTAATATGGAAGGGTTGAATGTTGAAATAATCACACAATGCATGATAACGTGTTTCCTCGGCGGGAAGGACGGAGTGTTATTATGTTAACATAAATTGAGAAACATAACCCTTTAATAACTAAATCTACCATAAGAAAACAATATTAAAAAGGCGACTTTTTTTAAATTTCAACTCCATTTTTAAAAAGCACAATAACATAATTCTAAATAAGGGTAACATAACTACGATTTAGTTTGTGTAAAATCACTTAAATAAATTTAATATGACGACCGATTTCGAAACATGACTGTTCCTTTAACAAGGCTAAAAAAAACTTATACCAAATATTTTAAATCATACCAAGTAGATAACTAAAATACACCGTCTGCTATTTTGTTTTCAATGTTATTTATATATACACGGTGCTTTAGGGCGAGACCGCAGAAATTCAGAGGAACATTCTTCGTGGTAAACGTAAAAAAAAATCCTAATATATTTTTTCCAAAAGATAATTTTTTCATGAGTTTTTTATTTATATAATCTGAAAATGGAGAAAATCCTCAATTTCTAGGATAAGATTCCCATTCAGAAAAACCCCTACCCCTCCCCTACCCAGCAGCGTCCCATGTCCGCGTGTGTGTGTATCGCTTCGTTGATCAAATATGTTTTTTATCTCAATTTTTTTATGGGGGACGGGTGGAAGTTTGTGAAAGGGATGCAAGTCAGAAAAATGAATGATTTTGAAATTATAAAATTTAGAAAATAAATTATTTAGAATGTAAGAAATTAAAGTAATAAATGATATTTTATTTTTATTTTATTTTATTTAGAAAACATACAGTCATACATAATAAGTATTAAAAACAACAAATTTTTAACATAAAAAGACCAATTAAGTTTTCATAAATTATGCAAAAGATATAAACATTAAATGTGACAAAAAAATAAAAAATAAATAAGAATTTCAAGTGAGAAAAGAATAATTGTTGACATTTGCGTTTTCCATGGAGGTAATAAATTAAAATAAATGAAAATACCGAATGTACACTCTGAGCCATCCACGCACACACATGAACGCACATATAAAACATACACAAACATATACATTACACGCGGCACATATAGATAGCATAAACCACTCAAGATGCACATTCAGCAACTATCCCAAATAATCGACCCCATGAAGAAATATTCTGTACAAATGCAACGTGCAGTTAAAAATGTCTACATCAATACTGAGTCCATTATAATTGCCAAAATAACAGATTTATTGATAGTTTATTTTTTAATAACGAAGAATCGCAGAGCGAGTATTTCAAAGTACATCGTTCGCCTATTCGCGCCTGGTGTCGCACAATTATTACCACTCCGATTGCAGCGCATCTAAATATTTTTTGTTACATGGAAGGAAAGGTGATCAGTCTTACGCTTCATGTCCCAGTCCAGGAACATTAAAATACTGCAGGGTAGAACCATATTAAGTCCATCCTACCAGGATTCGAATCCAGGACCTCAAAAATGACAGGCGAACGCGTAAACCACTAAATAACGAGAAGGACTTATCTCCACTGATTCTGCTTTTCGGGATTTGTACCTGAGCGTAGCCATCGAGTCAAAGACGGGTACTGATTATTTTTCACTCAGAACTGTATTATTCATCCGCCTGGGCACAAAAAAGAGCTTGGACTTTTAGATCTAGAATATCATGACATTTAAATGTGTTTTTTTACAAGCCGAAACAATTTGTCTCGTTACGTTAAAGGGTTGCCGAGGTTTTCAGTACGGAGAAGTGTGAGGATGGGAATTCTGCCCGTCGGGAGCTTTCCATCTAAACACGCCCAGGGGCGGGAAACTAGCCAAGGACGCCGCGCGCCGCTGGATATTCGAATGAAGGCAGCGCTGGTAAAGTGATATTACCGAAAAGGTAAACCAACACTTTAAAAGCCAAACAAGTACGGACGATTTATGGAAACTGCGCACACACAAAATAACTTGCGCTACTAAACACGCCAGTTAAGTTTGATTTCTTACTTCAGAGCAGGGTTCGAAAACATCGTGACATTTATTTTATATGACTATTATTAATGGTAAATAGAAGTCGGGTTTCTGGCACAAGTTGGTAACTACATTTTACTAGTTGTGAGATATTGCACTTTTAAAATTAGAAACTTATCCCAAATCCACAATAGGGAAATATCACATGCTACGAATACCGATAAAAATATATGAAATAGATTTAGAAAAAAATAATTGAATTTTCAAATTCAATATGGATATTGTAGAGAAATGCTTTCATACATAACTTATCTCGTTTTTTTAAGAACATGTTTTAAATATTTTTTTTAAACATGTTCTTAAAAAAACGAGACGATAATTGATAATCGTAAACGGTTACAAAGTAAAAAATTAACATGAATCGTGACGTACTAGGGAAGTGGCCAATGAAATCACCGTTTTCGCGAGAATTCGAAATTACAAATTTAAAAGTATTTTTTTATGCTACTAATAATTAGCAAAAAAAAAATTTACTGGACAGTATTTTGTTACCTTTGTTACTTTAAAAATGTTAAAGAAATATATATTTCCCTATTGAACGTAGGTATGCAGAAAACAGGCAGCCATAGAAAGGTAAAACTGAGATAATAGCAGTTTTGTAAAAGAGTGAACAATCAAATATTCTATGCATAATGCTTATTTGTTCCTGCCATTGAAATTTGTGTAGAACAATATCACGAATCTTGACGTCTTAACAACCAAGGCCAAACACGTTACGTTTTTCTACGAACGTATTTTTATTTAATTTCTTTTTTACATTTATGTATGAAAACATTTCTCCACAATATCAATATTAATTTTGAAAATACAATTGATTATTATTAATCCATTTCATATATTTTTATCGGTATTCGTACTATGTGATATTTTCCTATTAGGGTTCCAAAGCCAGAAAAAGATGGGAGCCGCTGGTCTAGGCTATTAATATAAATCATCGTTAGCGCGCCTCGTTGAATTCCTGAGACATAAGAAGCCTGAGACATAACGATAAAGCATATTGAAGAAGATTAGTCACTCGATGGTCATAGTAACTAAGCGCCATTTTCGTGCTCAGCTAATGTCTGGACTCTCATTTTGTCAAATTAGCAATACCGCGCAAAGATCGAATCCGCGCACCCACGGACTGCGAGACAAAAAAAAGAGACGGCGCTAACTTGTCGAACTGCCTGTCGTTCGCATATCTTATTTGAGAAGTTCGTTTGATTTGTCGTTTTAATCGAGTTCAGTAATAAGCTGCACAGGACCTTCAGCGCGATGGCAATTAAAACTACGTGGAATGGAGCGCAGACAAACTTCCGGTGGGAGCAAGGAGTCCATGAACCAGGAAATGAGAAGATGCTCTCACGTGAATATGGAACAAGTAGACTGAAGAGACTGTATTAAAGTTTGAAGTCAGTACATACATCCTATAACTTCGTTATCATTTTCAAAGCTGGGCGAAGCAAATACATACTCTGCATTGATTTTTGATATTTCGTCTCCAGTATTATTTATCAAAGGCATTTTTATACCGGTTATCAAATTACGAACGTTTAATTAGAAGCCTTGTTCGCTTCAACGGAAAAAACCGAGGGTTCGGTAGGGATATTTTTGGGGTTATTTATAAAATATTTTATATATTAAATCATTAAACACCATGTTATTTATTTTTTAATTAGGGAGAGTAAATTTTGAGGTTATTATTATTAACGTATCCTAGTCTTAAATTTTATTTCTAAGCCGTAATTATTACATTTCCTGGAGTTTGAGAACTTATGACAGAGTTAGTAATTAAAGTTCGCGGAAATAATACTGAATATTTTCAAAAATTATACGAGTATTATATCACAACTTATTGAAAAGTTAAGGCGTATGTTACTAAAGAAAACCGCGTGATTATCAACTCGTCGCAGTAGATGCCGGCGTTTGCAGCAAGCTTAATCTTAAAAATCAAAGTACCGTTCGAACATGAGGACTTATTGTCCTCGTGTAAACAGAAATTTCGAGGACAGGACAATGGATCGAGACACTGTCCTAGAAATAGGCGGGCAAGCTATCTTCGCAAGACATTGGATTACTCCCACCATCGCGCACGGCCAAAAACATCGGAAAAAATTGCCTTTTTATTATTTAGTTTATCCTCCAATATTTCTAATACATCTTGGTATAAAATAAATAATATTTTTTGCGAACTCGCTTGTAACGCGCATCGTCGTGTTTTCGTTTGAACAGCTTTCCGCGTGTGAACTACGATCTTATGGCCCCATTGTCTCGTTCTGCGCAGTATAAGCTATTCACAGAGCTGGGACAGGACAATATTGTTCTGTATTGTATTGTCCTCGTGTGAACCCAGCTCAACAAACAAGTGGTTGGTAATAAATAGCGTAATGGCTGAATGTTGACAATCATAAAAGTAATTTAACTCACTTGAAAGCCTTCTCTTCGTCAGGCGCCATGCTGCCGTTCCCATTGTGCATGGGAGGTCCCCCGTTGGCCTGTTGCTGTTGCTGCTGCTCTCCACTGGCCTGGTCGCCAGCTCCGCCGTCTCCCCCACTACCGTCCTCGGCTCCGGCTATCTTCAGTGTACGCATTCGTGGTTCCAGATTTTGCATGTGATTTTCTTTGCCTGCGAAAGACGAAATTAATAATTATAATAACATCTTTATTGACAATTGATCAATAGGTGAACTTATTGCCAATGGCAAACTCCTTCAGTCAACAGAAATGCAAAGAGTCGTATATCAAGTGACTACCACCATTTCCCCATATCGTAATGTATGGCCGGAGGTGATTAATTACTCGTCTGTATTAAAAGTTATACATATTCTAACTTAAAACATATGGCAGTATTTTAGAATTAGAGGAAATTCCAAAGATTTAAGGACGTTGTCCGAAAAAAGTCCAGGTTAGTTGATTAAAAAGTTATTTTGATTTAATCGTCCAGAGATCGTATAAAAATGGGAAGTAAAAAGTTTTATTAAATTTTATCTACAAAGTAAAATTAAGTTTTCTGGATGAAAAATATAATATGTTTACAATTTTTTTTCTAAACATGTTCAATTAAAGGTTGGGGACGAAGATATTTTAAATTTTCATACCGTCTCGATATGTACCGATGAAGAAAGCGTTTGTAATTGCCCCCCAGGAGTTGCATCTGGTTTAACTCTCAGGCAGGCATATAATAGAGGGTAGGGTAAAACACGCGGGTCCAATTTTTGCTGTTTTGAAGTTAAAAATGCAGAAATTATCGCATTAAGCTATTTTATACGTGAATAAAACACCGAAGTCTACTTTCGTCATAAAAATGCATTTTTAAGTTCGAATAAAAATCTGAAGTACACTTCGTTTTAATGCAAAAAAACGTCATTGGTCCCAGATACGCTATTTTAATACGTAGGTACTATTATTATCAAAATTATAATTATTATACATTGTATAAAGCTATCAAGGACCAAAACTATTTTCAAGAGAGGGGTTAAGGACTGGATTTTCCTTAGTGGGAGGGATTTGAGTGGGGAACTCCTTGATGATTTTCCGAATGTTTGAGTTTACTATTTGATATTGATGTGCCATAAATATGTTGTGATTAATTATTTTTTGTGTTTCTGATTCTATATTTGTGGTGATATACTCATATGTCTGAGTCAACTAATTGCACGTCCCATCTCAACACAGGACTCTCAGTCCCATTGAGTTGGGACTTATGTCTAAAATAATGTGCAATAAACTAATGTATGTTCATAAATAAATAAAGTGGCTCAAAAGTTATGTTGTTTTGGAAACAGCACAATCACTAAATCTTGTTTCCTGGACATTTTTTTTTTACTAAAAACATTAAATGTGTTAAAAAAAACTTAACGATAGAAGAAAAATTATAGACCTTTTAAATTTATTCTAAATTGTAAATTCAATATGGGATTGCCCTGAACTATTATCTCTCATTAAGTTCAGGGTGCCTGGAAGAATGACTAGACAGGTGCCACTGTTTTGTGGCAACAATTCACAGACAGTGTATACTTGTAATTTTAAACTTATAATTAGAAATCAAACACTGATTTGAGTCTACTGAACATTTTATTTTATTTTTACAAATATAAACATATAAAAATAAAAACTTCGTGACAATTGTTTCGCCTTATTAGGGCATTTTCAAACTAATGTTTCGTTTGAACATTCGTGACCTGTCTCACGACACAGGTGGGGACAGGTTAATGAGACACAATATCGATAGTAAAGTTGGCGCCTTACCTGTGGGCGAGCCCCCGAGGACGTACTCCACCATCTTGACGCCCAGGCCTCCTGTGGCGTCCCTCGGGGACAGGATGTTGGCGGCCTCGGCGCCGGGAAAGCCCGCGCCCCGCCGCCCGCCCATGGGGATAGGCTGCGACACCGGGTGCTCGACTGAAACAATACAAAAACGACGATTAGCCCAAATTAGGAAGTCCAGGGGTTCTTTTAATATTTTTTTTTGTTACTAAACTATTGAACTAACCCAAATTTTTAATTTTTAAAAATATATTATCATATTATCAGCGCTATGATTTTTCAAAGTTTTGTATTTCTGCAATAAATCCGCGTTTGGCATCAGAGGTTCTCTTCCGCTCATTATCAGATATGTCTGTTGGTCCGTTGACGGTAAGCAATCATGAAATTTTCCACAAATTTCTTTTCATCGGTTGATTCATATGAACTAGTGACGTTGTCAAAAAAGTTCATTTTTGTTATTATTGTCACGTTTTACAGAATATTTTTTTTGACTATCTCTCCACAAAACTCGTTTAAAAAAGAAAATTCAAACAAACAATCACGCCATTTCCCCGTAGGTGTAGGCAGGTAGGATAGAGCGCCATATCACTCTGTCTTGGTATACATATGTCGCTTCCTCTACAATCATACATCTTTCCATGAACGCGCGCCAATTATTCAGACTTTGGACATGTCCGTTTTCAAGTGTTTTTTGTTTGAACTTACTTGGTCTTACATCGATTTCTGCATCCGGCATTCGAAAGAAATTTACTATTCTCGAGATATTGGCGCTTGCTTTTATATTTACGTTAGTTTATTTGATTACAAGTTTTTGAAATTAATCGGGTTGTGGTCGCGTGGCTAGTGTTGCGGACTCACGGATCAGATTTTAGTTTTCTAATAGCGAGTTGTTTACAACTCGTTGAAAATGTCTACCGAAATTGAAGTATTTGGGAAAATTATAAGAACACTAATATTTCATTTAATTTAAATATATATATATAGGTTAAGACGAAAGTAAGTATTTTCGACACCTCCTTCTGTTCGCGTTTAATCAAGGGAAAAAGGCTGTCAAAGCCGCTCGCAATATTTGCGCAGTACACGGTGAAGGTGCTATGAATTATTGACTAATTTGTTGGAAAATAATGAAAGAGTATTTTTTTTTTTCATTTTGGAATAGATATAAATACATAAGTTGCAAATAAAAGCGCTATTACATAAACAAACAAAAAAACACAAAGGCGTGGCCTGTATTCATTTTATTTTGAATTTCAATAATAAAGGAAACTGGAAGAATAAGATAGATATCAAAAAATTAAAAAATAAGTGCTAATATCAGAGCACATTTGTTTTCTGAACATAATGACAAATTTTTTGTCTTTTTTTTTTTGTGTCGTCTTGTCCTCTTTATTTGGAAAAAAAACAGACACGACTTAATCCAATATTTATTTTATCGAAAAACCAATTTTTTTTTTAGTAATTACATCAGAGTTTGTCTCAGCGATTAAAATAATTAGGTTACAGGCATCCATCCATGATGTACTGTGAATGAGTGCTTCTGTATTCTACAATATATTAAAACACACGAGACTACCGAACACTGCATTGCAAAATACCCCAGGTCATGATGTTGCAGCGGTTCTAAAAGCATTTGGGACCAAGACGAAACAAGATTTTTAGCCGAAACCGAATTTCGGCTTCTGTTCTGTTTCTGATTTAAATAAGAATCGGGTTGCGGTCCAGTGGCTAGTGTTGCGGACTCACGGGCCAGAGATCCGAGGTTCGCACCGCACTCTACCCCCAACTTGATTTCCATTTTCTAATATATAATAAGTTATTTACAACTCGTTGAAAATGGCCACTAAAATTGAAATATTTGGAACGCTAATATTTCTTTCTTTTCAACAAAAAAAAGGGAAAAACTAGTTCTTGCATGTTAAATAGACCATTTAAAAAAAAGAGTTATGAATGCCAATATGTTATTGTATCTTATAACGCGCTCATGTAGATAAAGAACGATTTTTTCCGTTAATAAATAGTATTTTCAGCATTTTTTAAGTGCCAATCTCCACTTACTGATTTTACTAATTAGACTTTAAAAACAAATGAAATGTCTTTTGTACAATTTGTAAAATGGTCTATTGAACAAACATTTGAAAATGTTTGAAGACAGGTTGGATTTTCTCCCTGCGGAGTTATTAAGATCTAAATTTGTCGCAACAGAAAGGGAAAACATTTTGAGAAGGGTCCGGAAGTCTAGGCATTTACAGGGCTTATGACCTGTCATTGGCTAATGTGTAGGTGGCCACTTTACACACTGTGTTTAAACCTAAGTTATTTTTCTCAAGCCTAGGAGTTAAAAACACAAACACATTTTCCGCTATCTCAATTCGTTTCAAGCACACATCATCAACTTTTTCAGTAAGCTGCTTGTTCTGTTAGCAAGCAGCAAGGATGATTTGCAACAAATAGTCTCTAGAATGTATGATGTACGCCTGGAGAGCGAACTGGCGATGAACGAAAGTAAGTCAAAAGTGATGATATTTGAAAAGGGAAGTTAAGTTACTGACTGCATAATAAATGTAAACAACGAATGTCTTGAACAAGTAGAAGAATTTGTGAACCTGAGAAGCATGTTTTCAAGAGATAGAAGAGTAGAAAAAGATATTGAAAGGAGAGTGAATGCCGGCAGTAAAATGAACGGAGCACTAAACACAGTAATTGCTAATAAAAAAAATTCAATCGAAGCTAAACTGGCAGTGCACAACGGACTTTTAGTCCCAACACTTATGTATTGAAGTGAAACATGGAACTGGCAGAGGAAGGATAAAGAGTGAATGCGGTTGAAACGCGATCTCTTAGACGAATGTGTGGGAATCAATGTATGACAAGGTTATGAATGATGAAATCAGGCGAGTGTAAATTTAAGTCAAGTATACTTGATAAGATGAAGAAAGGGTCTCTGAGATGGTTTGGTCACGTAGAACGAATGGACGACAAAAGAATGGGAAAACAAGAATATTTGGCGAAAATGAACGGTAACGTGAGACGAGGACGAAGAAGGAAGACGTGGCATGATCAGATAAACTAAAATTTCTGGTCTTTTAAATTAAAGTCTGGTCATGTCAAAAGCAGACAGAACCGAAGGGCATGTATGACAATATGTATGAATGTGAAAGAAGCAAGGAATATATGCCAGGATAGACGTGTGTGGCGGTCCATTCTCTCTGCCTACCCCTACGGGGAAATGGGGTGATGGTAGTAGAAGTAGCAGTCATCAACTTCCCCAATGAATTTTATTTAGACTTTTAAGAATAGAGTTACGATTGGTAGGTCAGCGAACGAAAACGTTCTAGAACCATTTGGTCTACCTTTTTATGTTATTGCGTATGAAAAATCAATGAATAATAAAAAAATCATATTAATATTACTAAACTTTTTTTAAATTGATATTTCTGCGCTTTAATATGGCGAAATGTATATAGTTGATGTGTTTAGATGGAGGTCCGTCTTGAGCGACTGGATGTGGATGTGCATGGTTACACGATTAGGCAATACGAAGATTTGCAAAGTTGAAGTCTCGCGAGTGCGGTGCATTCAGAAGTAGGTTGTCGGTGGCCTCGATGTCAGATATAAATACTTATGATATTCCATCAAGAATTCACAATAAATAACTAATGATTGACATTCAATCACTGAACGAACATCGAAAACTTATATGAAAATGCAATATTAAAAAGAAAAAACATGTAATAATTATGTTAACATATTAAGACAGAGATGGTGAAAATATTTTTTTTTTTAAATACGCAATGCTATTATTGCAGCATTAATTTTCACGCCCCGACTTGCTAGAAAATTCCACGTTATGTACACATACGTTACAAATAAAAAAAAATAATGCAGAAAAGTTATTTAATAATTCAATTTAATTCTATGATAATAATAGAAATATTAGAGAAGGAAATATGGAAGTCACTTACAGGGCTTGTGACCTGTAAATGTGGGTGTTTTAACACTGGCAGAATTGTGATGTTACACAATGTATCAAGTGGGCATTTAAACCATACGCCCTGTAAATGTATAGACTTCCATATTTTCTTCTCTAAAATGTTCTTCATCGCAGTTGTAATATGTTGATATAATCATTTCTTTTAATGTTGATTTTTATCAGTCTTAATGTTGGAGCCCTACAACACAGTAAATATAGGTTTAAATTGAAATATTAATTAATATAATTTTATAATAGATGAAGGAAATAAGGTTATGACAGCTCTACGGAGTAAATCTAAAGCTTTTAAAACCAATTTGAAGGAAGAAGGTTGGAAATTTACTTCAGTTATATTTTAGCGAAATTAAATAAATAGGATTACATAACCAGAAGTAAGAAATGGAATATTAAGAGACGATATACTTACTACCTACGTAATAAATAATATTTATTTTATAATTTTGTCGGTTTCCATTGTTTCCAATGAAGATAAAAATTCTAAGAACAAATAAGGCCCATTTCATACGATCGTAAAAATCCACACAGCACGATAAAAGTACACAGATTGGATTGATATTATTCGTATATCTTAAAAAAAATAAAAAAATTGTAATATATTAATATAAATTATCCATACACTGTATTATATTCACCAGTCTGAAGATTCCCTTTAGAGGGTAAAAGCGGTAATTGGTCAAATAAATAAGTGGAAGTGTACCAAGTATTTTTTTAATGAATAACTTATATGTAAATATAAGTTATTGCATCATAAATATTTAGTTAATAGCAGGAAAACGCAATAATCGCTGACTGATCTCCAGTCGATTTCCTTTTGTAGAATTTTTACCCAAAAGTGACACTAAATAAATGAAAAACGTTTGGATCTAAGCGATATATTTTTTTTTAAAGATAGCGTCACTAATTATTGTCCCATACCTACTTTAATAAAATTATAAGAAAAAAAAATCATGGACATGTAAAATAAAACATATTACAGTCAACCCTCTTATAACGTGAATTATTCGTACCGCGTTATAGGGGAAATAACGTTCAGCGAATTTCAGAAATAATGAAATTGCACGCAAATCAGACCGATTTGTTTTGCATTACATAAATATATACAAATTTAATTCTCAAAGTCCAAATTTTTAAAGATACTTACTATTTGTTTTTTTTAAATTTTAAATTGATTTATTTACAAACCCCTATGTATTAGATTAATTTAACAAAATAAAAATATTTTTAACATCTTTTGTTTAGTTTTGTCTGGTAGTTTATTGTATAATTTCAGTTCCCGGTTTATTAGTCTCGACTGCCCTTTGTCTCGTTTTAGAATGTTGTATATGATATTGAACTGATATAAAATTTAATATGTAATAAATACAATTGTATACAAACATAATACAAATGGAAATATTTATAATTTTTAATATTTGAGTGAAGGTTTAATACTATTGATACGTAGATCATAAAATAAAATCAAATTATTAACAAAAAAAATTGTTTCGAACCAAAAACCCTATTTAATACATATTAGATGCTTTTCATTCATCATCACTGTGATATATTATATTATTGGCCTAACACGTTTTTTTTCTAATGGGCTGAAAATGTTTAAGCTAATCAAACAGGCTCATTAAAGCCCTAATAGATTGATGTTAATGATGTTATACTACATTGAATTAACTTAACCTAAAAATCTCAGAATTTATTTAAATGTATAATAGATATAGGCCCTTTTCACACATGCCACGCCAATCCACCCGGCCTAGTAAATTTACATACTACAAACGCATATAAAATGTGTCACCTTTTGTGAATCCGGTAAAATTACCGGGCCGGGTGGATAGGTGTGGCATGTGTAAAAAGGGCCTATATATATTATACATTTAAATAAATTCCGAGATTGTTTAGGTTAAGTTAATTCAAGGTAGTATAATATCATTAATATCAGCCACGCCACGCCACGCCGTGTGTGAAAAGGGCCACAGTCATGGCATGATCTAGGCAGACACGGGGAGTGTGTCATGTGTTATGTCAGGAGTGATAAACCCGCTTGCTACTTAAATGTCATTGCTGTAGGATCACACAGTACTGTTTGGTGATAATTTGTTAACCGTACTGATGAAAATAATCCGACGTTGGTTCTGAAAAATTCCCACAGCAATGACAGCATAAGTACGAATAGTTTTATTTTGTAAATCTGCCAAAACCTCTTCATATGGAGTAAAAGATAAACTTTTCAAGTAATTTACATCGTTGGAATGCTGTCTTGTACGAAAAATGTGTTATCAGGAAACCGCGTTATAGGAGCGTTGTATGCCATTTTAGCTTCGCTTTATGTGGAAACCGCGTTAAAACATATCGCGTTATATGGGGGGGGGGGTGACTAATATTTACATCATCATATTTACATTTATCATAATTGGAGACGAGGAACTAGAATCCCAACCGTCCATGCGCTCTGTAGCTGCAAGACGTGTTGGGATATTTATTTATTGTACAGCGCCCTCGAGGTGATTTTCACAAAAATGGCGCTATATAAATGATCCAAACATTATTATTATTATTACAGAATTTTGATTTTTAGTAAATGAACTAATAAAAATTTTAAACTATATTTCACCTCGTGGATGCCTGAAATACATACCAGCGAAATCGTATGTTACTTTATAAAAACATTAAATATTATTCATAAATATGTAGACGGCATTTATATAAAATTTACATTTGAAGCACTAACATCGTGGTTATTCATTATGATAAAAATGAAAACACATTGTTTCAAACCTTTTATTTTGTATTTAATTACCGATTGGTTTCGGAATAACATTTGCTCCTTAATCGAGGTATAATTTATTTTATTTATCAAGAATTATAGGCGTAATTCGGATTCATTTATATTATCAATACGTGAAAAAACAAAATTTTTAATAAAAAAATAAAAGTATTGGGCAAAAATACGATAGTGCTAACAAGGACAAGTTTATGTCCTGTAAAAATGTAAGCAATCCGTTTCCAACTCGACGCGTCACTTTTGTCACCGATTTACCACACCACACCATCCACCCACCCTTGTGGCCGGGAGTAATTTATCTTCCGGATTGGCACATCGCTCAAGCGCGGTATCGCGCTATGGCGGGCTACTTACTAACTATTCACCGGTCACGGGTACGGGACGGGTACTGGGAAGCCCATCAAACCATCAACACACAATGGACGAAACTCCCACTAGCTACTTCAAGACGGACATACGCCACTGAAAGA
Organism: Micrasema longulum; assembly: GCF_059751315.1. NCBI lineage: Eukaryota > Metazoa > Arthropoda > Insecta > Trichoptera > Brachycentridae > Micrasema > Micrasema longulum. Next base: position 54,047 of record NW_028278758.1, read on the forward strand.
GGCGTTATGTGAAGCAGAAGGATTCAATTATTGGGCGGAATGGCTATAAATCAGTTTCTATACTACATATATCTCGGATGGCGAATTATTTTTTGCATTTGAGGATTTTAGGATCGGTCTTGGATCTAATAAACCTTCGTAATGGATGGTAAATATGTGACAAATTGATCCATCTTTAAACTTGAATGTATGTAATATTGATGTTTTTTGCTGATATTTCTTGATGAAACTCCTTTTTATCTTAAAACTTAATAAAACTTGATAAAACTTTTTTATTTTGACCAACGAGCGCTTTCGCCTAAATAGACATCTTCAAGACTAGTGAATTGTTTACAACGTTTACAGCTAAACTAAACCAAGAAGCTTCATTGATAAGTTTATTTATAATTGTATTATTATAATTGAATGTACGTATTTTAATTTACACTAATATGATTTTTATGTAACCAAATAACTCGAATATAATTTCAAATTCATTTATTTGATCAAAATAACATTACAAATATCAAAATATTTCAGGTGTTATATTGGGAGAACATATCAAACCAGGAACCCTCGAGCAATAGTTCTACATTATTGATTCTACATATTCTCTCCAATAGCGAGAATGTTTGCCTCTTAAACATAGTTTCATGAAATTCACCGATGTGAAAGATGTATAATATAATAATACACGATAAAAACATAAATTCTTACACTTGTTATTACTTTATGCTTAAATTATTCAAATATAAACTATTTGATTCCCGTGATTATGAAAATCTTATTAAATTATTTACAACCCCCGCTTGCACTTGTAACATAGAATTTTTTTTAGTCTCCCACCAGTCTGACGATGTCGGTCACGACGAAACCCAGTCACTGGTAAAAATTATAAATAAAAGTGAATCAGAAAGACATACGTATTTTTATGATTATAATTAAAATGCAGTTCCACCAAGAAATGTCAGTAGAAAAACACTCATTGCTTATATTACTTTTCTGTAATTAGTATAATCCAAAAACTCTTTTTTCCTGGTCCTTTACGTGTAAAACATCCATGTTAATTATAAATACCAAAAAAATTCATAAAAAAAAATTAGACAAAAATGTTAAGAGTCAAAAGTTTGACCATTTTGTCAGTTAGTTCATTTTACCTGCATTGATCTAATATAAGATTCAGCAGTCAGTCTAAAGATGTCAAAATATTAATTAATATAAAAATGTCTAAAACAAGTGGAATACGTATATTTTTGAAGATTTAGTTATTTTAATATCTACCACGCAAATACAGTATTCATTATATTCCATATCATTTTTATTAAATAACAAAAAGATTTTACTAACAATTATTAACAGACCAACATTCACAGACTTCAAAGAAATACTATTTTAGTATGGAACAAATAAAACAAAAAGGGCCGGCACATTTCTGCGAAAATTCGTCACGGTTGGTTTTGAAAGTGTAACATCAAAAACAAGATAGTGGGGATATTTTCAACCGCCGTGAAAAGCTCGCCTTACGGACTAACGCGCGGTCATAAATTTAGCACCCGTTTCTCCGTTATAAGTTATAAGTGGACACATTATATTATCACTCTAGACAATGTGGATTTTATCCGTGGTTCGGTAGTGCCGAGTCTCTTATTACATACAAGATACAGTTGATATGGATTAGAAATAATATACGTACAGAGCTGCTGTTGCTATTTCTATTGTTAAAACGAATTTGAAGATCCGTAAGTCTAAAATAGTTTGTAAATATTTCATAATAAAATTCTAGAAGTTCGATAGAGCCGGGGCAAAGCGATTTTTAATAAAGACAATATTTAAAATAATCCACTTCGCCTGTTTATCTGAGAGAGCTTTTCCAACCTCTATCACAACATGGACTATCTATTCGTTCTAGAACCGAGAGAACCCTTTTAATACCCTTTCACCGCTCCAATTTTCTCTCCTTTTTCACAATTGTAGCTGCTCGATTGTGGACTAATCTACCCACTAATTTTACAGACGCCCCTTCTTTATTTACATTTAAATCAATATTGAAATGTCACTATCTAAATATTTGAGTCGTTCCATTCTCCTCCTTCTTTCCTTCCCATATCCTCTCCACTCTTCATGGTATAGTGTTAATAATTTCTAAAAGTTAATTTTTGTTTTTAATTTTGTACACAATTTTAAGATTCAGTTTAACTCCTTAGAATATTTCGTGTACTTGTAATCTTTTGTAAAGTCATAACAAATAAAAAAAGTATTAAGTTTAGTATTTTTTACGAATTTATATATGATTTTGTTTTCAATTTAGTCATATAACATAAATTAGAGTTATTTCGCTAATTTTTAAGTGCGTTAAATTGAAATTAGTTTGAAGTTCAGTTTTTAAAGTTAATTTATTTTAGTTGAGTTATTGTTAAGTCTTGATAATGTCGCAAAAGCGATAAAACCGGTCACTGGTTATTGCAAATTTGTAGATTTGTCTATCAGTCATCTTAAATCCAGAAATTTGGAATGGATATTCTTTACAGATTAGGGTTTGGAAAGGGAGATTAAGCAAAATAAGAACTCTCGCTTTTCACACAGTAACCAGGATTTTTATTTACCTGCGCTCGGACGGCGAGAACTATTCACGGGGATCTGTGTCAATAGATTTTTACAGGTCGCAGTGACGTCAGGAGCTTGTATAGAACTGACCCCCACCTTTAAGAGTGAGTCATCTTTTACTTCTATAAATAAAAATAATTTTATTTTAATCCGGTAAGAAAAAGTGAATCCTGCATCCTGGTCAATGGAGAAGGATGGAACTTCACTGATTGTTCCAAATTTATGGATATAAGCATAAAAGTAGGATTACATTGTCGTGTCGTGTTGTGTTGTGTTGTGGTGATGGCGAGTGTTCTCATTATTGTGGAGTGTTGAGTCTATAATCAATTGCAAAGAACTTCCACCGACAACTTTTACTAACAAACTCTAATTAGTAAGACGTTTAAGTCATAATTAACATTTCAAAATGCTTAAAATGTGAGTGTCAAATGAAAGAAAAGATTAACACGTTACAATAAAATGGATAACATTTTAATGAACGAAATATGAAAATCTAGGTATTTACAGGGCTTATGACTTGTCATTGGCTGGTTTAAGTGGCTATTTTATTTAATACGTTAATCTTCATAACTCCCTATGGGGACTCCAGTATTCGTCTGAAAACATTTGGAAAGTCTCAAAATATTGTTTTGACATATTTTATGTACATGCATAAAATCGATGATCGAATCTTCTTATCTTAGTGCCCTGTCAGGTATCAACAACGTTGGCAATCACTCTGGCAAAAGCCTCTCTGTCCTGTGCTGCCCCGAAAATCTGCTCCACAGTCCTAAAGCCAGTTCAGTCTCGTATATTTCGCAGCCGAGACATCTGCCTTCTTCCAGCCCCTCTGTGATCCTCAATCTTGCCTTTCAAAATTAAATGGAGCAAGTGGTACTTTTCTCCACGCATTATATGCCCCAGATACGAAATTTTACGAACTTTTATGGTAGTACTCTGTTCTTTCTAGCTCGACTTAAGACTTCTGAGATTGTTATAGAATAATAGAAGCGAATGATTAGTATTAGTTTCGTTTATTGTACATAATGGAAAATCGATTATCAAGGTTGGTTCGCTATCGATGGGTGCGGGAGGCGAGCCGACTGCGGTATCGGGGACTCGGGGCGAGAGAGGAGAGAGGAGAGGACAGCGGTTAGCGCCAGGGAAGGCGACACGCGACATGTACTGGGATTATGCCCTTTTAGATTAATGGCAATTACGCGGAGATGACCCGGGGGAAATAAATCACAAGGTCCGTGTACATGAAACGTAAATAAAGGAAAATTCGTCAGAGTCCACGCACATGTGGCAGATTTCGCTTTTCTCTGGGGCCCCGAACTGTTAGATCGACACAATAACACGTCAAATCGAAATGGATTAAACGAGAAGAAAAACGGGGCTCTTTGGGAATTAATCACATTTAGATGTGACAGAAAATCCCCCATAGCTCAATTTAACTATGCCGAATTTCGTTTTTGACAATATGTGCTAGACCCGATTAAACTATCAGATTTTAAAATCTTAAAATAGTACAACACAAACAACAAAAACAATTCTATACTTGCATGTGTTCTAATAAAAATAATATGATATTCAAATATACGTTTTACAATAAAATAAATAACTCAACACTGAATTTTACCTTTGTCATTTTTCCTTCTTCATGTAAATATTTTCAATTTTTTTTTAACTGCCTTTTATAAAATAGTATTATATTTTGTGACATTTTCGTCAAGATAAATGAGATTCTGTGGCCTTATTCTGTAACTAAATCGTTTGAAAAATTCATTCGTATCGTACTAGGGCGAATACGATTTTCAATGCGTTAGAGTGAGATGGATATATGACGAAAGAACAGAAACAGAATAAGCCCGCTGATCATTTCCATATCTCCGGTATTACGACAATGTTTATATCGTTTTAAATTACTTTTTTCTAAAATTTTGATAACAGAGATGAGGAAATTCTTTGAGAAGGGAATATTACAGGGATTTCCCCTTTCATTGTCTGGATTAATTGATCACACTTATTCACTATTCGGCTTGTTCCAAACGATCGTGTTTTAATAAGTGGTCTGCGGCGTTTGTTTCAAAGTTAATAAATACAAAAACCATCATACTCTTACTTATACAATCACCACGAGGAAGGCGAAGCGAGGGAAAAACATTAAGTATTATTATAAAATTTATTATTAAAAACATATCAAGGTTCATCATAAGAGCCACTGCAGATGAAGTGAAATAACTGATCTTTTAATGGTAAAAAAAAAACTTATTGCTTATATTAGATTTCGGCAATCGGTGTTTTTAAAAACCTTTTTTCCAGGTTCTATATGTATATATGTATATATATATATATATATAGAAATATATATGTATATATGTATATGTGTATATATGTATATTTGTATATATGTTGATTAAAAATATCAAAACAGTTTGGCAAAAAAAAGAAAAAAATTCATAGACTTAAACTTGGAACACAAAAGTTTGACCATTTTGTCAGCCAGTCAACACTCCACCTGCAATGGGCTCATACTGATTTGTGTTTGCCATTTCTTTTTTGGACCAAGTCCGTTAATAAATAAATAAATATTATTATATTGTTATTGTCTTTGTATCATCCGTCAGGCGGATATAACAATAGTCAAGAATCGTTTTCAAACAGCGAAAAGCCCTGCCCTATTACAAGTGGTTGTATTGCAACATTTAAGTCCACTCGACACGAGATTGCATTCAAGTCGCCGGAAGAGTCGGACACGATCGTGGCCCCAACAAAACAATTCAACTGTCAATGGGAAATACGTGGGAAACGAGGCAGAACAGGGGGGGGGGGGGGGTGGATTACAAGACGAAAGAGAACATTGTCAATAAAATTATGATCCACCATTATGTTAAGGTTCCTTTATATAACATAAATTATATTTATAAAGCTGTAAACTGTAGAATAATGAAAAGCGTTACTTTTTGGAGAGTTTTATTCTGCAAGTTAAAAGGAGGACTTAGTATTGCAAGTATCCGAAAGATGGAGACCGCTGAACACGATTATTTAGGAGCTTAGCAAGAAAAAGTTGTCGAACTATCATAAACGGTAGGATCGTTTAAACGATTGAGGTAGAGATGGTGTTGGAAGTAGTAAATATAATATAAAATGTAACTATACTATTTTTTTTTCATTAAAATTATTTATTTACAACTCTTGATGGAATCCCATTGTAATAACTTATATTTAAAATATAAGTTATTAATTTTAAAAATTCTTGGTACACTTCCACTTATGTATTTAGCGCTTAGCGCTTTCACCCTCTAATGGGCATCTTCAGACTGGTGAATATTATACAGTGTAAGGATAATTTATATATATATTTTTTTATTATTTATTTACAATTTTAAAAAACCCGTTAGGGTTTTATTAGAAATTTTATATTGTCTAGTCATTTTATGTCTCGTCTAGTCTAGTTAGTTCAGTCATCAAGTGCTTTTTCAGATTGATTTTAAATTTGTCTCCAGTAAAAGTTTTCAAGTAGTAAGGTAAGTCGTTGTAGTGTTAAAGTCCGTCTTTGCTTTTTTTAATATGATAGTGTTGTTGTTGTCTGGTGTTATATTTGTGTATGTCAGCATTTTTGACTAATATTATGTCGTCGTCATGTATGTTTCCCAGTGTTATTTTGTGCACAATTTTTAAGGTCTCAATTTTAGTCAAGTAGTTTATGTCAAACTGGTGTGTTTTTTTGTACAGTTCAGTCGTAGAGGTCAGGTAGGGTAGGTTGTATGTTAGTTTAAGAATTTTATTTTGTTGTCTTTGTATTCTTGTTATGTCTGTCTTGTTACCAGTTCCCCAGAAGGCGATCATGTAACTCAATTTACTTTTGACATAGGCTTCGTACATCATATTTTTTTTCCTTTCTTGGTACAAAACCTTTAATTTTGTAGAAGAGGCTATGTAGTGATGCCATTACTTTAGTGAGTCCTTATATGTGTTTTGTCCATTTTAATTGTCTGTCCATTGTGAGTCCTAGGTAAGTCACATGTTCTAGTTCTTTAAGAGTTTCGTGTTTATTTTTATGTTCATGTTATGGTTCTTCTTTTGTGTTTCGAAATGTATTATATTGCATTTCTTGGCATTTAGTGTTAAGAAGTTTTTGTTTGTCCATTCTAATAGTTTTTGCACGTCATTGTTGATTGTTTTAATCGTTTCAATGTCATTTTTGTTTTCATATAAAATTCCTAAGTCGTCCGCATAGATTGTTTTTTTTTCCCATTATGTCACTGTGTATTATGTCGTTAATGTATATTATATAGAACAATGGTCCTAATATTGATCCCTGAGGTACTATATAAAACTGAATATTATCTTAAGTGTAGGTACATTTATTTTTCAACTTATTTTTTAAATGTACCTACACTTAAGATAATATTTAGTTTTATGTAACTATACTAGTTTGACTACTTCTAGGAAAGCTAGAAATCAACTCCATGAAGAAATTTTCTGTGTAAATGTAACTTGCAGTTAAAAATGTCAACGTCAATACTAAGTCCATTAGAATTTCTACAGGTACGTCTAATGAATGAATTCAAGGTATAATTGTTTTTACAGGTTGGTATGTAAAAAAGGGGATTTAATCTGGTATAGCGAAGAGGACAATTGAAACCAATACTTTGTTAAAGGTACGGCGAATCAAACATATTATTTAGAATTTTGAAAAGAAAAATTAAATCACATGTAAGTATGAAATAATGTGTTGTTTTAAATCAATAATTCATTCATGAAGGACTGATTCCGCTTTTATAATAAAAATTACATTATCAAAGTCGATCATGTTTAATACTTTCATCGATATTATCTTGACAGAAAAAAAAGGCCTCGTGTATAATGAGTTTTGTACATGTATTAAGTACTTTGTTTCTATATTAATTTTGTTTTAATGTTATTGAGGGTTTTTTTTTAATTAACTCTTTTTATAAATTGACTTCTAAAATGTATACAATTAGCATCTACTTTGAAAAAAATACTGAACTGGACCCTTCAGACTTTCAAATATAATTTTATGCGGGAATAATGCTGTCCGCTGTTTAACGAAACAATGACTTATATTCGAGATACTGGCTTATTTTCTAAATTTAATTTACATAATACTTTTATATTTTTGGAAATCAAGAAAATATTTATTTACAAAGTGTAAATTTACGTTTTAGACTGTTTTAAAATAACAAGATCCAAAAATCAAGCAAATATTTAAGCATTAATTTAACAACGCGTTAGTAATATGGGTATTATTCGTTATTGGAATGCCCTACATCGCTATTTTACTTACTTGGCGTATAATATATAATGATAGTGATATAATGAAAAAAATCCTTATTCATATTTTTTAAAGTATTTTAATGACAAGTTCAAGAAAAAAATAAGGCACAATGAATAGTAAACAATTGAATTATTTTTTAAATCCTGAATGGATTTTTATACAGATCGTTCTTTTTCTATTATATACTTTTTTAACCTGGTACTGTGTGGAACGTGTCCCCAGTGTAAAAAGAGATTCCAGTGTATAAAAATCAGCATATTTCTCGTTTTTGTCACAGCATTTCGAATTTCCGCCGACGATTGTTTATTTTTAAATTAATTTAGTTTTTTCATATGGGACCTACTAATGAGCACGGAAAAAGAAATAATCGCCATTAATTTGATTTATTTATACTAACGGCCGAAGCCAATTTGTACAAAATTAAAGTTAAATACAAAGTTATATAATATAAAGAAAACATAGGTAATTGTTACGGTTAAACTCAGTAAAAGTAATGTATAGTAAAAAAAAAAAAGAATAAAAGATTTATAGTAAAAGAGTGAAGTATAGAAGAAAAGTAGTAAAAAAGATATGCATTTTAGGTTTGTAAATCTTACATAGGCACACATTGTTAGACACAAAATATTAACAAAAATAAAATAATTAGACATTTATTTCAGTATATTATACAAACAGACTGAATCTCCGGTTCATCGGTTATTATTGCAAAGTCAGTAGTACTTCTATGTACAACCGAATGAGCATGAACCCATCGAAGTAGCAAGTATGACTGCTTATATAATAATGTATCAGGGGTCTCAACCTAATTATTTTATTTATTCTATCTTAAAATTAAAGAAATAGATATTAAAAATCAAGTAAAAATGTTGCATATAAAAACTAAAAATAAATAGAAATATTATATATAAATACAATTTTATTTTACAACCTATGGGTTATTTTAACGAAATGAAGGTTTAGATTTTCCACACCTTCCTCAGCTCGGCGGTTCCTTGAGAAAACCAATAACTGTTTGACTAGTTATTTGCTATAAAGTTAATCGTAAATGTGAGCCGTAAAGTCAGGGGACGCGAATAGAGAAGAACGGATGCGGAGAAAAAGAATAAAACAAAGCTCGGTGTGGGAAAGGTGAGTGGGAGTGGGTGAAGGAGGGTTAGTAGATTAATAAGAATTACGATTATATGTGTGAGTGACACTCGGCTTCGAAGGGATGGATTTCATCTGGATTTTTTTTCTTTTCTTTTTTATATTTATATTTATTTGGACCGCTGCATTTAGTAGCCTTACGTGTCATGTACAAGGCTAAGGTACTCGGAAAAAATGTTTTTGTTTGTCTTGGAAATGGGATGTTCGATAACTGATTTGGTTTATTACCTTTATGAGTCCAATCACCATTGTTGCAAGTTCAAGAACAATGGCGCGTGATAACTACTTTTAACTACAGTGTGGATATCTGTTAAGGATATTCCATCTTTCCTGCATTCTGCTTCAAAATTATGGCGTCGTAAACTAAAAAATGGCCACTGAAATAACAGATGTTCGATACTCTGTAAAGAAAAATCATCGCATGGACAATAGTCATCATTCCTTAATTTAAACCTATATAGATAACTTCTCATAGCTCCGTGTCCAGTAAAAATTTGGGTCGTTTCTAAAGTACTTTGTTGATGATGACGGAAGTTTGCTGCATTAGCCAGCGTTGGGAAAAGCATTTTAGTGATTTTAAATGTTTTCTGTCCTTTGCTAGATAGTTATATGTCTTTATGTTCAGTTTCTTGTAATTATGTTGCTTTATGTAACTGTTGTACTTGGCTTAGGCCGTATATATAATAAATAAATAAATTACTTTTTTACTTAGTCCGAGGGGTATTAGGAAGCGGGCCGGGCGGTTAGAACTAAAAGCATTGCAGTTTCATTCTTATTTTTTTTTATTTTTTTTTTATTATATAAATAAAACACGAGTGATACTTTAATCCACAAATTTGGAATATCCAGTGACCGGTTTCATCGCTTTCGCGACATCTTCGAGACTTCGATGAAACCGGTCACTGGATATTCCAAATTTGTGGATTAAAGTATCACTCGTGTTTTATTTATATAATAAATTACAATGAACTTCCATCAAGAATTTTCACTTACAAACTTAAATGTTTCATTCTTATTTGATAGTCCATATTTTAAATGTTTTTTCTTAAATATTCTTATCAAAAGCCTATAAATAAAAAAAACAGCAATAAATTGTGTCTTTACTTCGAGAGATACATTTGAAACAGTTTTACAACTTCGAACCGCTCTCCTGAACAATTTAATAAATGTGACTTCCAGCATTTCAGCTTAAAGGTACAGATATTAGTCATTGAACGAGTTGTATATAATCAGCTAAATAATTATCTATTGTCAAATAATCTTCTTGATCCCAATCAATCAGGTTTTCGTGCGGGCCATAGTACAACTACCGCTTTAATCAAGGTAACAGATGACATTAGATACGCAATGAATAACAAAATGATAACCTTGATAACATTACTCGACTTCAGTAGCGCTTTCAACTCTGTGGATTTCGTCTTTTGTTGGCTAGACTTAAAACACTAAATATGACACAACCGGTTATAAAATGGTTCGGATCGTATTTACGAGCTAGACAACGGTGCATCAAAACACCAGATCATCAATCGGAATGGGTCGATATTGCCGCTGGAGTACCTCAAGGTGGAGTTTTATCACCATTACTATTTTCCCTGTTTATTAATCCGATTGCAGATTGTCTCAATTGTTCATATTATCTCTATGCAGATGATTTACAATTATATCTTCATTGCAGACCTGAAAACACCAGCAAAACAATAGAATCGATGTCTAAAACACTAAATTGCGTGTCAACATGGACAAAAGAGTATGGTTTACTAATAAACCCGTCTAAAACACAAATTATGTTTGCAGGTAGTCAAAGATTGCTTAGTAAGCTAGACATACCTTCACTTAATCCTCTTATTCCAATGGTACCAATATTCAGTACAGGAAATCCGTAAAAAATCTAGGAGTACTAATGGATGAACATCTCTGCTGGCGAGCTCATACTAATGAATTAAGCCGAAAAATATTTTTCAGTCTACACTCACTTAGAAGATTGCAAAAATTCTTACCCATTAGTACTAAATGCACTCTTGTACAAGCATTACTACTACCCATTCTAGATTACGCTGATGTTTCCATGACTGATTTAAGCTGTGAGCAACTCGATAAACTTGAACGACTTCAGAATACATGCATAAGGTACATTTTTGGTCTTAGGAAATATGACCACATTTCTGATTATCGTAGGCAACTGAAATGGCTCAAAATTAGACAGCGGAGAGACTATCACTCCCTCTCACTTCTGTTCAATGTACTTCATAGTCCTAACGCTCCTATATACCTGTGTGAAAAATTTCAACGCTTATCAGTTCATGGTTTACCTCTTCGTTCTCATTCTCAAGGCACTCTCTTAATACCCATACACAATTCCTCTTTCTTCTCTAACTCATATAGTGTCCATGCGGCTCGACTGTGGAATCATCTCCCACCCACCATCAAAGATGTTACTACATTATCTCTGTTTAAATCACGTCTGAAGAAACATCTCCTTTCTCTTCCTTAATCTCTCCTCCTTTCCTTTTTCCTCTTTCCGCTTTTTTCCTTTTTCCCATTGAGTAATAGTTTTGATTTAAGGTAATTTATAAACAAATACGTTTATTTCTATTTTTATATATTTTCCACTTTTTAATCTTTTTTTTTTTTTTTCTATTGAATATGTTCTGTAACTTGAATTATAAAAATAAAACTTTTATTTTATTGGTTGGTTGGAAGAAATTGCCATTTGGCAATAAGCCCGCCAATGTACAAATAACATTATGTACAAAAAGTTAAATAAATTAAAAAAAAAAAAAATATTATGCCAACCCTGCTATCTAACAGGCCCATTAAAATATCATCCACAGGTCCACGTAACACAATTTTTCGCTAAGCGTCGGTCATTAGGGCGATGAAGAAAGCGCCGGTTCACAATGGGCCGTTCTATCCTCCGTTCAGCGTCCATTGGCATTGAGCGGTAATGCGGTACACTGAGCTGCCTAAGAAAACGGCCGGATAAGCAAAAACACAAATTAGACTGCGGAAAGCTTTGTTGCTGGTCCCGTGAATACATAATGCGGAGTCTTCGATCGAAGTCCGGATAGTTAGAGAGATAGCGGAGAGATCAGAGTTAATTTTAGTACAGCACTACACATGTAATATTACAACTACTACAATTTTAGTACAGGACTACACAAATCCTAATTTATTTACTTATTAAAACGCCCATCGGGCCCGGGCTATATCAGCAAATTAATATTTACATAAAAAATAAACGAGACTATACAGTAATAAACACATTTTTGTTAATGTTCCATTATTTACTTATACTATATCTAGGGATAAAGTAAACGGTTTAATTAATTTTGATAAACTAAAATGAAAAACATTCATTTATCGTGTATTTATTTTTACCCAATTGTGAATACGCACCACAGGACACACGGCTTCCAATGTAGGTTAATTGTTTTCTTCCTTTTCTTCGGCCTTGTTCTCTCCACTGTTGGATAAAGGCCTCTTCCAAACGTCCCCATTCATTCTATCTATCACCCGATTTTATCATCCATGTTTTACCGGCTATCGATGCAATGTCGTCGACCCATATTTTTGTGGCCTTCAAACGCTTCTTTTGCTCCATTTTATTATTCTGGATGTCCACCTGCTATCATTTTGCCTCGCTAAGTGTCCTGCCCGCTACCATTTTTTTTTTCTGCACGATCCATTATATTTACGACTCCGGTGCAACGTCTTATTTCTTCGTTTCTTATGCTGTCTCTTAAAAATACACCGAGCATCTGTCTTTCCACGAATCGTTGCGTGTATTTCAGTTTCTGGCTTCTTTTCTGTGTCACATACATGGTTTCTAGTACGTATGTCGTCATTGGAAAGATGGTTTAATTCTATTGATAAATTCCAGATTTAGCAAAAGTCGAATTCGAAATTAATTGTTTTGTGTTTAAAAAATGTATAACTATCATCGGAAAAGGTGTCGCTTCCCATTCCATTAAAAATAATAGAAATTCCACGAAAAACTAATTGCTTAAAACTATTATTCGACGTTTCTGAAATCACCTCGAAAGTCTATTGCAGTTACGCAAATTTACGTCCGAAAAAAATATCTTAGAAGTCTGGTGTCGTAAAGATAAATATGCAGTCCTGGCAAAATAAAAAGGAGTAGGTATTGTACCATAGAAAAAATAAACGTAGTCCTGACATGGTGTCATAGTGAAAAAGCTAGTAGTTCCGACGTAGGAGTATGGTGTGATGGAAAATAAGCCGGTTGTTCTGATGATCCGAATTAGAATGGGGTGTCATAGTTCACAAGCACGTAGTCCTAAAGAGGAATGGTGCAATAGTAAATAAGCAAGTTGTTTTGATGAGCCAAATACGAGTGTAATAACATAGTGAACACGCACGTAGTCCTGACGAGTCAAATAGAGTATGAAGCAAGTAGTCCTGACTTCGAACGAGCTAAATAAGTCAAAAAGTACTCTTAGTTCTGACCTAGCAACAACTTTTTCTGTATTATTCCCATGACCTTTAGGGGCATTGTTCCCCTCCGGCATTATGTTCCGGTTGCCTGAGCGAGCCGGGCCAGTGCAGTGGTCGGTGGTACACAGGAAGTCACCCGTTTTACTACTGTTGGGGATGGCGTACTAAAGCTCGCCGTTACGGCTGACAACTAAAACAAGTTAAGTGTTCTATATAAGACCGGAAATCGATTAATTAACCCGCGGCGCTAATTAAACGCGCGAGTTGACGTATATAAAATTAAGTATCGTTAATGAGCTGATTTATTAATTATGACCTTGATAAATGAGCGACATAAGATCTCTTATTTTATTGCTGATATGTAAAATTTATATTTAAAAAAAACCTATTGAGAGTATGCTTACAACTTTCTTTTTTTTTTTTTTATTATTAAAGGAAACATTTGCGTTCTTATTATTTACTGAATTATTTATATTTTTGGGGTCATATTCAACGAGTTGTAAATAACTCACTATTCGAAAATGGGAATCAAGTTGGGGTAGAGTGGGGTTCGAACCTCGGACCTCTGATCCGCGAGTCCGCAACACTAGCCACGGGACCACAACCCAATTCAATTTTTATATACCGCATTATCAGCTCTATGATTTTTTTAAAAGTTTTGTATATCCTAAATGACTTCACGCGTGGCGTCAAAAGTTCTCTTCTTATTATATTCTCTGTCAATTCTAGCGATTGATCCGTTAACGGTAAGCAAGCCGGATATCTTTCACGGCTCTCTTATCATAGGTTGATGCATATGCACCAGTGACGTCGTTTAAAGTAGTTCGTTTTCAATGAAATATTTTTTATTAATGTTTTCGTACATTTTCAAGAAACTTTGCCGCACACAATAATACTTCTTAGTCCCAAGACTGGCACTTAGAGCGTAAGGCCGATTAACATGATTTTTGTCTCACGAGTAGACTACCAATAGGCGGGGGATTGGGCCTACTAAAAAAACAGGTAATTAAATTAGTTGACTTATTGCAGATTTTCAACCTCTTTCAAAAATGCATGTCCATCACTCGCAGAATTTCGTGAAAGCCATGGACAATAATTCATTCTTAGAGTGATGATCTGATGTCCCCCAACTTATCCAGCTGAGACATTGTTTCAATTTATGAAGGCACTGGACATAAGACTTTTTTAAAAAAAAGAGCGTCATAGAGTAATTGACAAGTTTTTGGCTATGCGGTTACAAGAGGAGATCCCAGCAGAATGCTCGTACAAGGTTTTACTGTAATTTGAATTATGTAATACCAAAAACATGTACGACTTTCGCTCGGAGAAATTTATCTTTTGCGGCCCCAAGAGTGTTTAATGTCCTGGTTGAACATATTAAGTTATCCAAAACGAAAGCCATTTTCAGGAGAAGTGCACAAGTTTGGATGTGGTCTTAGGGATGAGACCATTACAGGAGACTGCTGCGAGACATTGCATAGATTTATGTAGTACTAAGCGTGTTGTCCAGGTGTTCATTAAAATTCATCATCATGTAATAATTTTTATATTTAGTTTTCTTTAATAATATGCATGCTTCCACTTTCCACTATGGTATAACGAAGTGGTACATAAATACGGGGGTTAAGGATCACAGGGTAACTTTAAAAATGTATTGTGAGTAATACCCGTATTCAGAGACTACTTAAGGTGAGGAAAGTACATGCTATATTCTTCACCTTCGGGTTATTCTCTCCATATGAGATTAGAATGTACTTCAGTCACCTCAAGTATTGTATCTGAATACGGGGATAAGACACGTGGATAATGCCATAATCCTATTTTCTGAGTTTCATAGGATCAAAATCCATATTTGCGTTTATCACAAAACTATATTTTAGTAGTTACACTTATTTATTTATTCATTCAAATACATACATATCTAATACATACATAATAATAACATCCATATGATCCTAACCTCAGAATATAATTATGGTATCATTGAAACTAAGCCTTAGCTCACAATACTTGTTTCAGTAGTTCAGTAACCATGTGATCCAAAACCCTAAAAAATATCACCAGAATTGAGGTATATAGCACCCGCTTTTTCCCGGTACATTTTATCGTATACTGCTATTCTCTTACAACATAGTTAGGTATTAAAGACTTCTCTAACATGGACAGTACGTCTGCATACTCTATGCATTCCAACGCGATGCCCTTCTGACATCCCTTCAGCCACCCGCGCTTACCTCACGCCTCGCGAGGACCCTAAATTTATCATTCCCCCTTAATTTTGGTCTTTATAAGGCAGATTTCTAGATCCAGAAGTCAGAGTAATCCGGGTCGTCTTCTAGCCTTTCTGCTAACCTATCTTCTTGGTACTTTTGGTAAAGACACCTACTCAGAGCTCTCCTAGCAAACCAGCTTCCTGTACAGTCATCTTACACTGTCAGCCCTTGCGTACCTTATGTGGCCAGACATATTTTGATTAATTCTGATCATAGTAATCGATCCCGAGTACCTACTCAGTTAAGTGCGAATGTAGTTGGCCCATCAGTTACTAGGAAGAAAGAGCTCTGCTGTCTGAAGCACCACGTGTTTTTGCCACACGGAACCATAAATCAACCCCGTGTCTAGAAACAATAAATCCGCTGCCTCTCAATCTGTAAAGTCAATGCTTGTCAACCCGTGTAACCAGTGATCTTGTTTTCCTTTAATTTCCTAGTGCTTGTACTGTATGTAATGTATGAACTGCAGCAATAAATATAACAAATATAACCAGACGTGTTTTCTAATATTTCGTATTAGTATCATAATAACGTACGCTGAGAAATCAATCTTTCACTCGTTTTTTTCAAATGCAATAGATTTATTATCTTTTATAAAAACAAAGGAAAGAAATACAAGGACAGTCGAGAATAATAAATCAGGGACCGAAATTATACAATAAACTACCAGGAAAAACTAAACTAAAGACTCGGACAACCTTTACAAAAGATGTTAAAAATATTATCATTGTAAAAAGAAAAATAGTTTTGTTAAACGAATATAATCTGTAAGGGTTTATAAATAAATTTTAAATAAAAATAAAGTATTTTATTACGTTTTTATAAAATTGTATTTACTCTGTTAACAAATTAATTTATTGATTCGGAAAATTGAATTGATTTGGTGAAAAATATCAATAAAATTCCTTGGTTAAGTTCTACATTGTTTTATTTGACTAACGAGCGCTTTCGCCTAAGCAGGCATCTAAAACGAAACAAAAGAATTTTATTAATATTTTTATTATCATAATGTACTATGGAGATTTATTATTTGTTATCTACAAAAAGTATAAATATTGAATTGATAAAATTTATACCTTGAAAAGTTTTTTTTTATCAGCATAAACACACAATAGAAACATAAGGTAATTTTAATTTCATTAAATAATGGTAAATGTGTGCATAATTCCTTGTTTTACAATTAATTATTAAAATCCGTAGATTGATTAGTATTGAGTAGTTAAGTGCGTTATCAAAACAGAATAATTGTCTAACTAGGTAGATAGAACGAAGCCTGAAAGCCGAACAAATAACGCTGATTACGGAATTTTGTTTCGTTGGTTGGTTGTAAAGGAGAAGAGAGAAACTACAAACTCTCGCTATCACATCCCGAGTTTTACAAAGGAGAGCATTTCAAAGAGAAGCGTTGCCTCCGTCTACTTTGAGGGCCCTTTAATGCGGATTCTTCGTATCTACCCATCTCCATACTCTGCCCTTTCTCGGCACGTGGCTGCAAAGGTCGAGTAAGCCGAGACGGGGGCCGCATTGCTGGCGACAGTCCAACACAACAGCAGAAGGTTTTGCTCCCTTTTGCAGTTAAATGGTGCCATTACCGATACGGCGGTTTACTCGTATTCGAAATTAATGGCGCTGTAAAAAAATTCCGTAAAACGGTGATTACGCAATTTACTATTTATATTTTTTTTATGGAGAAAACGGAAGTGTTTGTTTATCGTTGATTTATTGCGGATATTAAATAAAGAAATGTACAAAAAATTCTAATGAAAATATATTAAAAACCATGAAGTTTTGTTATTAATATATTTTCATTTGTATTTTTTTAACTTATTGCGGGAGTTAAAAGATATTTTTACATCTCATATCTTCGAATTTTGCACCAGTTTAAAAATGTGAAAAAAGATAAATAAATATAAGCCGTGCTGTTCTGGACAGTATTAAAATTCCTTCATGAAATGGCGCCAAGATATTTATCGAACATCTGTAAGTATTAGGGAAACTACCTACATATTAAAGAAAATATTTTTTAAGTAGCATTTGATTCAGGCAGAAAAAACTTATCGTTCAGATCACAACTAAATCTGACTTATTTCGTTTATCAAATCTTCAAATTAAAAGCCAGTTTAATGTAGTGTTCACATAATTAGAGAGTACGAATATAATTGTAAAGCGCCGTTCAGGCGATTAAAAAAAATGGCGATATATAACACGGCCAATTATTATTATTATTAACGTTCAAAGTTAATATCTAGTCAATTTTACAACCCCTTTAAAGGCGAACAAAGCTAATAAAACTGCTGAAAAGACAAGAGGGAGATGTCCTCATGTATAATTAATTCATCAAAAATGACGATTTAAATTTAATTCATGTTGTCTCATCAAACAATTCAGGAGGTAACTTAATAAAAAAATCGTTATTTTTATTAATGTTTTACGATAAAAATACAGTGTTGGTGTATTTAAGTGTTTTGTATTGTTATTAATGGTAACATGATAATGTGACGTCACAAGGGACATTAGAGCCGGCAGGTGTGAGTCACGCGCGATATAAACACAAATAGTACGAAGATAAAGATCGAGACGACAGACGACACACAGACAGACGTCAGCTTTTATTTATTCCCTCTCTTATCACCTCGCCCAACTTACAATGTCAATGCTAAATGTCGTGGGAATGTGGAAATGCCATTCAACTCTCCGGCGTTGGGAGCTGACTTCGACACTTTCCGAACTTTACTGCCGATATTATTCGAAAAGTGCTTATCGCCTTTATTCTCCTATACCGAGAATGCTGATATAGGTACGCCTGTGAATAACCTTTTGCATTGAACGGAAATTCTACAGAAATAATGATAATTTTCTACATCATTTGCGTCTCTGTGTACATGGGAGTTAAAGCAATTACAGGTATATTAATTAGGAAGTTCAGCCCTACGGGAAATGAATACGGTGAATACAAATGTATCCTGTCGCGCGGTAAAAATTAGAGCATTAAATTGTACAGCGAAGTTTCTAGAAAATGTATGAATAAAATAATAAAAATGATTTTAATAAAAACGAACGACTTCGAACGACGTCACTAGTTTATCCGAATCAACCGATGGTAAGAAAGTTGTGGTAGATTTTCGGTTTACGGTAAGTCAACTGACCAATCAGCAGAACTCACCGAGAAGGGGAAGTGAACTTGAGACGTCACACGCGGAGTATTTAAAAAAAATACAAAACTTTAAAAAATCATAGCGCTAAAAATAATATGATAAAAGTAGAGTTTTTTTTTTAATGGCTCAGTTGAACAAAAAATACCTCAGGATAAAACACGGGAGTTCATTTTTTGCTGTTTTGTAGTTAAAAATGCAGAAATTAACGCAATAAGCTATTTCTGTGTTGATAAGGTAAACGGGGTTAAGTTAACGAATATACTATAATATATTCGTTGGCTTAACTCCATTTACCTTAACAACACAGATTTTATATGTGAATAAAACACCAAAGTCCAGTTTGTCATAAAAACGTATTTTTTTTAGTTAAAACAAAAATCGGAAGTTCACTTTGTTTTAATGCAAAAAAAAACATCAGTAGTTCCATACATGCTATTTTAATGTGAACTATAATTATCAAAATAAACATTATTTTACATTGACATTTATTTATAGATTATTTATATTTATGTTCATGTTTATATGTTTATATGGTAGAATTGGCTCTGCACTTTATAGCCATTTTACTAGAATAAACATTAAAAATAATAAAAAATGATCTCATTTGGTTGATGTTTTGGAAATCGCCCAATCACAAAATCTTGTTTCCTAAACATTTCGTTCATATTTGAACATAATGTTACACAGTGTGTAAAGTGGCCACTTAAACCAGCCATTGACAGGTCATAAGCCCTGTAAATGCCTAGACTTCTATATTACCTTCTCTTAAATGTTCTTTATCTTTGTTGTAATATTTTAATATAAACAGCTTCCCAGGGAGTTGAATCTAGTCCTTTTCTACAAAAATTTGGACAAACTCAAAATATTGTAGATATGAAATATTATGTTTCATCCGTAAATACAATACAATTTATGGAATAAGTGAATAATTAAATTTTGACAGCTGCCAGCTAGTTGGTGAGTATCGTTTCTATGGTAAAGAGTTGCACATGAATAAATATGAACCTAAGTAAGTCATAATTTTTGGCGCTAAACAACTGCCAAATTGACATACGAGTGTTGCTATACGTAAAAAATTACAAAAATTACTCTTATTCTATTAATTCGCACAATACTGTAGGTACGATGATCCGTTATTCTTTTAAATAAATAAAAAATTGGGATTTTTACAACTATTTATATAAAAAAATAAGTAGAAATATTTTAACAATACTAGAGCCAATTAAAAAAATCCACTGTTAATCTAATAATACATAATATTATAAAATTGAATGTGTGCGACTTTTGTATTCATGTATGTGTAAATGAATATGTGTGAATGAATGTGTGAGGATGTGTTTTTATCGGTATGTAAATAAAAAAAAAAAAATTAAAACGTGTATAGGAGAGAACTAGGAAAGAGGTTCGACTACGAAGAAAATAATAAAAAAAAAAAATAGTTTATACCTACTTTCGAAACCTTTTAAAAAATATTTTTCTTAATAATGCTATGTTTTGATTGTATTTTTTAATAATTACAGTAAATGTCAAAACCTTATTCTGAATAATTTAGTATCGTTATTCTGTTCGCAAATTCAAAACCATAACGAAAAGCAAACCAAACTAACCATAGATAAAGCAATTATGGAAACTTGAAGGATTAATTTCAAATTGATTGTTATTTCTGTTATTGTTTGTTGCTCATTGTTACTATATTTCATTATTTTTTAGTGTTTTTTTATTTATTTTTTATTTGCGATGAGAAAAAAGTATCGTCAACGGGTCGCTTAGTTGAAACGCGAAGGAATCACAAAAAAAAAAAAAACACTTTTGCATTTATAATATTAGTATTGATCAGTATACAGTGCCCACAATGAATTATTGTAAGTTAATTAATAGTCAATTTGAAAATCACAGGAATATAAGGAATAAGAAAAGTTTAGAATGAATGGATAGCGAAATAATGGTAAAACAGATATATATGGCGAGAATAAATGGTAACGTAGAACGAAAGAAATTAATAAACCAAAATCTCAAGTTTAGTTATGTCAAAACCTGACACAACCGAAGGGCATATATGCCAAGATGTATAAATGTATGTCAGGATGGACGGGTCGCGGTTTATCCTCTCTGTCTGCCCTTGCGGAGAAATGGCGTGATAGTGGTAGCAGTAGGAATATATCTCACCTAAAATCAAGAAAGGGGTGCTGTGTTGGTTTGGACATGTAGAGCGAATGGACGGCGAAAAAACGGCTAAAAGGATCTACTATGCGAATGGTGATGGATGCAGAAAACGAGGGAGACCGAGAAAGACATGGCAAGATCAAATCCAACAAATACTTGAAGATGGACATGACGAGAGTAGGAATAATCGGCGTGCGTGCATGAGAAGATGTATGAATGTAGAGGAAGCGAGGTCTGTTTGATTGAAACCCATAAACACTGGGATACCCTAGACAGGGTACACCATGCACACGAAACACGAAGTTCCGTGAGGAATGACTTAATGATGCCTAGGGCGCGTGTAGCGGTATTTCAGAAATCTTTTAATTTCACGGGACCAAAGCTATATAACTTAGTGCCTTACATCTGGAAAAACAAAAGTACAAGGCAAATAAATGGTTGATAGACATGGGAAGCAAAGAGTCGGAAAATTTGTTGACAATTATAACTTAACATGTTACATACATACTTATATATTATGTACATATTTATTATATTATATACATACTTATTTTATTATTTACATACTTATATATAACATTCATACTTATTATATCCGTGAACACTTTTGCAAATACGACCCAATATCTTTTTTTTTTGCCGCAACATTTCGGTTTTTTAGAACAGGCATTGCCTTTATAGGAAACTAGCAGACCCGTCAGAAGTTGTCCTGTCCGAACGTTGGCTTGCCTGCTATTATCTTGGAAAAATACTTTTCATATAGGTACTTGTTTGTGATTCAATTCCATAAGTAAAAATTGTTAATAT
Source organism: Micrasema longulum (assembly GCF_059751315.1). Classification (NCBI taxonomy): domain Eukaryota; kingdom Metazoa; phylum Arthropoda; class Insecta; order Trichoptera; family Brachycentridae; genus Micrasema; species Micrasema longulum. The sequence goes on from NW_028278758.1 coordinate 75,913, forward strand.
TAAACAAAAATTGAATTTAAGTAGGTACTTGTTTATGGTTGAATTCCAAAACATAAAATAAATATTTTTTCAAATATGGAATTCTTTTTGCAAACGTCTAACTCCGGTCGTCTCACCAACAAAGGGGTGTACTTATGTAGGAATAAGATTATTAATTAATATTTTTTTTATTGAATTTAATATTATTTTAGTGTTACCAAAAAAAAAAAAAAAAAATGGGTAGAAATTATAAGGAATTTAAGGAATGAATCTGATTGAGATTCACAAAAAACAAATGCTGTTTGTAAACATTCAAAAATAAACTTTTTTATACACAAAAATTTAACATATTTTTATTTTTGAGCAAATGCATTCTCCCCAATTGCAACCCTGGTAGATCGATGAATAAAATATTTATGCTCCTAACATTTTTTTACATATTCGATTAAAGATTTTAATCTCTACGAACACGCACAGCGTAAAGATCTATATTTATCTGAAAACCGCACGTAAATCGTTTAAGCTGTTTAGGAGGAGTACGGTGACATCACACGTACAGAGGAGTTATATATATAAAGATGATAGATCCTCTCAAGTATTCCGCTATATCGCACTCCTCTTCGCTTGCTTGATTTATCCTTAGCGTTTAAGTAGATATATTTGTTTGTAATTAAGCTTATGTGATTTTTCTAATATATAAATAAAAATATAAAAAAATGACAGAATTAGATGGCGTTCTATCCTCTGCCTACCTCCTACGAGGAAACGGCGTGATGATTCGACCGTTTGTAAAAAAAAAACTGAATTAACCGTTTCTGACTCTGGTGATGTAGCGACTTCTCCAAGTCGAGCAGTGTTCGATCCGATTTTTTTTTCACGAGCAACGCGTGCGGTGCCATACAGCGCACGTGGAAATCTGCGAGTTTTTAATTGAAAAGGGCGCGGGAATGAGCCGCAAAGGTAAAGGGCGCGGGTAAAAGCGAACGTGACAGGCGAGGGACGTGCCGCACACCGGGTAAACATCATCATCGGCCAGTCGATAATCTGCGCGGGCAGGGGGCGGCGGCGCGGGACGAGGGGGAGCGCGTCCCGGCGTCTGTTGCCATGGCGACTCACCAGCGAGTACCTAGCGACCTCGGCGGGGGCGCGGCCCCGCCCAGCTCCGCCCGCCCTATTCCGGCGGCGGGAAACGGCAAAAGTACCCGCGGAATTGGCCCGCCGCGGACGGAATAGGACCAACAGACAACCTTTCAGATATCGCACCCCCAGAAGTACACTATCGTAAGTCAAAATTTAGCTGTGAATGCAGATTAATAACATTTTTTCACTTTCTAAGGGGGGACACTCACGTATCTCAACGTTTTTTCTTTCAAGCGTGATATACCACACCGGGGCCCCGATTACAATGCGAAGTTAACGGGAGTTATCTTCGACGGTCTATGAAGAAAAAATGACATAAGTGTGCAAAAATGAGTATATTTGCGTGAACATTTAAAGTATCTTTGTCGGTAACAATAAAAATTGTATGCATATTCTGCTTTTCATACATTGTATCCGGGGCCCAGCAATTGAGTGAAATGTCGAGAAGAACATTTTAGTAATTATGATGATTAAGGTGTTCTTATATTTTAAGATTTAAATGAGCAAATACTAATGGGCATTATAATGTTAATATAATATATCATGTACTATACAGTAAATTACGAGCATGACTATTCTTTTATAGGTTTGTATTTGCTCTCCTGCAAAATGGCCGATTACGACAATCCACAGTGTACTTCTGGGGGTGCGATATATTTATCTAGATTACAGAAGTTGTATTCACAGACGGTAACTAGTAGGACGGTTAATTAGGAAACCCGTTCACTAACATTAAGAGAAAAAAATGAGTCAATGATCAAGATAAGATTATCAACAAGACTTTTTAGTTTATTTTCACTTTTATTTCATTTAGACCAAAGAACGCCTTCGTCTAAGAAGGAATCTTCAGGACTGGTCATCGTATTTTATTTTGTAAACTTCGAGCCTACTGATTCCTGTTATGCTGTACCGTTGTGTCGCAGGATTGAGAATGCATTTTTAGGACAAACGCGTCTAATCTTTTCTTCAAAGATATTTTATTAATTACAAAAAATATATATATACACATTTTTTAACTTTAATTGGCTCTTCTGTGAAGTTGCTACATGTCGCATGCAGTGGCGGTATTTCCATAGAAGCCCGAAGGCCGGGCTTGCCTAACAATTTCACATAAAAAATCCAAATCTGGACCAAACACTAAAAATAATTCATTTCGTCGTTTAAATTTCGCGCCACATAGAAATAGAGACCTGTTCGACGTCCCTACTGTTCGCAACCCGAGATCCGAACCACATGACATTCATGTGCGCGAACACTACTACAGCGTGTCTTTTTATCTCGCTCACTCCGGAGGGTCTGATGTCTTGCAGGGCACCCGCTGGCACAGCGCGGGTTTAAACTGTGCAACTCGGTTATAAGCTTAGACTATACCCTGTCTGCGTAATCTATAAGTGTAAAAGTACAATTAATGAAATGAATCATAAAGTTATAAACTCATGTGGGCTTCTAATGGGGCTTTTGTCATGGTGCAATTAGTACGTGATGCAAATAGTAATCTTATAAAATGTTGGTCTGTATAGGTTGCGTTTTATATGGGGATTTGAAGCCAGCTTCTTTGGGGTGAAGTTAGCAGAGAGCGCCACTCGTATGTTGTATCGAACGTACTTTATGATTGTTTATTTTTCTCGTTTTTACGGAATTTGATAATTTGGAACAGTTATTTTTCTTTAAATTGATTAAAAACCCATTACTAATTAAGATTTATAATGATTTACTAGCATTTTTGTGCAACGTAATATATAAAATTATTTCGGAGATGGCCAATGTTCCCTTGAGAAACACATTAAATATATATTTTTTAAATGATAAAATGATGTGATAATTGTTTAAATAAGAGCAAACCATTAATAAAACGTGTTAGATTGACGGTTTGCTCCTATTTAAACGAATGATTTTTTCGGTATTAAGTTTTTTCTCTAATGATAAAAATGGGTGGCATTCGTCAAGTTATGATAATTTAAATAATATAACAAACGCCAAGAAACTTTTAGCAGATCTCAAACTTTCAGTGGCTTTTTATGACGATGTTGTAAAATCACTTTTGAAAAAAGATAGGCTGTTTGTTTTAGAATAAAAATAAAAAATTAAACTCCGAAAGATAATCCTATAGGTATTTTTATGATATATTTTTATTCGTCATAATATGCCTTCTGGGTGCTTTGTAGACTGTACTACTGTAGTGAAGAAAGCATACATCATGTTTTACACAAGTAAATAAAAAAATAAAACATATAAGGGCTTGCCTTTTTGGTAAAACCTAGGCACGCTACTGGTCGCATGGTTATTTTTTCCTTTACACCGTCGACATATTATTTAAAATTTGTAATAACAGCATCAACAGAGCAGTAACTCTTATTTCAGAATACTGCAGTGTGACGTTCGTGCAACTACTTCCGTATACATAATATTACGGATTACTAAGTGGGGGTGAGGAACGCGGGGTTGTATAACGTAAATACGGAAAGTGAAGGGATGTTCTGGGAAACAATGTATTACAAGGCATATCGATGTGCCCTTGTGATTTACGAATCAATATTTTCACTACAGGTGAAGGTCGCTTATAAATTAATGGGATTTTTGTCTCTGCCTATGATATTTTTATTCAACGATATTTTGTAGTCACGGTTGTTTAAAGAACTAATCCACAATATCGCAATTTTATGATAAATTATTGAGGGTTATGATAGTTTGTAAAGTGTATTACTATTTTACGACTTAACAAAATATATAATAAAATACATACATGTTGTTATATTGGGACCCTGAAATCCAGAGCAGCACTTCAGTTAACACCTCAACTACGTTACAAACTATTAACCCTAGTTAATTAAGCCTATTGTTTAATTACGTATAATATTACTCCCCGCGGTAATTTTTCTGTGGCGAAATCCTTCAGTTATGGCGGTTGTCCTAAATAATAGTTTAACAGGTGCAACAACAGCGCCATCCTGTTTACATCAGTGGTACAATAGTAATATATCGCTGTAAAATTATTTATTTTAATTTATTCATTATATACGCCCAGAGGGCTTTTACATGACAGGTACAAAATTACGAAGTAAGTGCTTCATTACGAAAGTTGATATGAAGGTGTAATAGAAAATAAAATTATTTGCTAAAGTTGTGAATTCAATGATTTTTTCCAAAAAATGCGGTTTCAATGGTGAAAAAGTAATGAATTGACTTTATCGAATACTCTTCGTAGATTTTATAAGATATTGGTTATGCAATTCCCTGATGTACTATAAAAGCCTGTACCGAGGCAATTTCACAATTTAAATATGTTTTATTAGTATCAGCTTGTGAGTATTATACAACAGGCACATGATATATTTTAAACGACTTTAGTTCCAGCCTAAAAATCCCTTAAAAACTCGAAACAAAGCGAAGCACCTTATGCACGTTTGTGATTATTTTTTTGTCAGTGCGTCGTATTTGAAAAATGTTATTTTGTATTTTTTATATTTTATATTACTTCACTAGATTCAACAATGTTTTATCAGCTTATACCTTCTTGGAGTGTTTTCTGAACATTTATTTCTATTTATTTTTTTCAGTTTCATACACATTGTCAGTTTTGATTTTTAGTTTCATCGCATTTGTAAGATTTTACTATCGTATTTGTAAGATTTCCATATTTAAATCATCTCTCAACATTAATAATCTAACCTATCTACCCAAGCCAACCAGGTATGTTTACTATACCCAGTAAGAATATACAGTGTCTAATATGTTTGATTATAATTAATAAGACACAATTGTATAACACTTAATTTGAGTTGGTTGTATTGTTTTGCAAACAAAACATATTGTATTATTAACTATAATAAACGCCGATTTTCGGCACTGAATTTAACATTGAACACTATTTAACTGTGAAAATTCAACAAATAATTGGGGTGCGTCTAATGTCTAAAGATGTTTTTTTTCTATAAATTGATAGATAAATTTTGGGGAGCGTCTTGTCGTCAGCAAAATACGGTACCAGTAGATAATAGTGTCGATAGAATATAATTATATTATCTGAAGTGGTGAATCACAAAAAAAAACATTTATACTTACTCTCCTCCGTATGATTGTAAAATGAAAATGACTCACTAGTCCTACTTTTTTATTTTTACCAACCATCAATGACAGGCGCCGTGGCGCAGTTGGTTAGACGGCCAATTGGGAAACCGGTGCCGCAGGGTCGATTCCCGCCAGTTGCAAGAAAAAAATTCAAGAAATATTATTTTCTCATTTGGTCTGGATGTTTAGATGTATTTTTCATAACCTCTTTCCATATCCCCTCTTTCCCGCACGTTGACAAGCCTCTAAATAGAAGCTAAGCGGGTTATTCATTTTAAAAAAATAATTAATAAACGTAAAACATTCTTATAACCTTAAAACGGGAGAATTAATTAATTAATAAAAAGAGAACTAATGGATTACACAATAAGTATTAATTAACAATACGTTCTAGTTCAATTTATCGTGAATCATCTAGAAGCAAAGGCTGGAGGAGGAACAATTAGTAAGAAATTAAACCCGGGTATCTGATAAGCATCGTCAATATGCAGATATAGGCATTATTGTGAATCGCAATGAATCCATAAGCGGAGCCCGAGGGCGAGCGTGTGGGTGGGTTGCTTGTGCTGATTGCTTGAAATTTGAGCCCTATTATTCGGGAATATGGAAATGTTACGCTCCACTCCAATCAGAAACAGAATAATCGTCATACGTTAAATAATTTTTTCAAAGTGAAAATGAATAATGGATATATTTCACTAATGGAAAAATGCATTTAAAAAATCGGTGTAGCTGTATAAATTACTGTGTTAACGATTGTTTTTTTTTTATTAAAAAAATAAAAAACACTTTTCGGTCTCAAGCTGAGTTGTTTGATCGTTAGTAATAGTTAAAAATCAAAAGTAACATGAACAATGTTAAAAAAAAAAAATTGTATGAAAAAAGGAAAAAAAACAATTACCGTATTTTGAGGACGATAAGCCGCATCGGACTGCAAGACGCGCCCCAATTTTTGGTTGAATTTCCAGAGCAAAAGAGTATGTCTTATGGTCCGAAAAACACGGTACTTTTGATTTTTAGCGATTACTAATGATCAAACAACCCGGCCTAAGTACGGGGTACTGATCCTAGTTGACTGGCAACGAAACAATAAGTAAAATAGATGTAATATAATATGTTTGTACTCTCTGTAACATAACAGGGCTGGCAACTGGCAAGGTGTAGTTTGTTTGGCTGTATTTTTTTTACATAATTAATCGCAGTTTTGCAGTCTTGACTTGTATTCAAGTACCTATGTTTATTAAATAATTTTTTTTGTAAACTGGTTTTGTAAATGAATAAACAAAAAAAATAAGAACTAAAACGGTCGAGAAGACAAAAAGAAACACGTCATAATTAATTTGATGGTGAAATAAACGTCATTATTCCATATTCTCACTCTTTCTACTAGCATTCAACCCTGAGTCTCACACGCTCACATAGCGACCGCAGTGTAAAATGTGTGTTAGCGTAGACATTCTTATCTGGCGACTACTCTACATGAAGGGAAAAAAAAACATGTGGATGAACATGTAATTCCAACGATAGTTTGTAATACATACAGCAGTAGTTATGCACAATTAATAACCATTATTTATTTTATATATTTTATTAATAATCCTTTGATTCCTAAAATTTGAGATTAGAAATCGAAAATAATTTTTATCGACATTTAAATGGGAGTTCATTTATTTTACAGTTGAATATCTATATCATTTGACAACTCTTGAATAATTCATTAAAAATACAAAAAACTATTGTGAGAAAACATTGGTTTTCAGGGGATGCCAATGAGTTTCAGTTTTCTATTTCAAAAATATGTTTTAATTTTATTTCATTATTGTGTTGAACATTAAAAATATATTTAATGATTGTATACAATAAATGATTGCGACCCATTCAAAGCAAATAAATTTATAATAAACGAAAGTGTTTCTTGGATACATGGAAGTAAATGGCTGGATTAATTCGGGTGATTATGACATTAAATTGCTATCACATCTGCAGTTAAGGAAACCCTGACAAATAAATACGTACTAAAAAATTACACACAACGGAAAAACAATATCCGGGGAAAATTTTAGTTACATGCTTTACCTAGACAAAAGTCACAAGTCTCGTGAGCTTGCAGCAAGATTATGCACATAATTTGGTATAAATTATAATATGTTTATGAAATGATGATCTTGCATTGAGAATAATTGCTTTAGCCGAAGGAAGAAAGGGTAATAATTAGGAATACTACTACTACCATCACGCCATTTCCCTGTAGGGGTAGGCAGAGAGAATGGACCGCCACACACGTCTATCCTGGCATACAATCCTAGCCTCTTCCACATTCATACATCTTGTCATACATGCCCTTCGGTTTTGTCTGCTTTTGACATGACCAGACTTAAGATTTTGGTTTATCTGATCATGCCACGTCTTCCTTGGTCGTCCTCGTCTAACGTTGCCGTTCATTTTTGCCATATATACTTGTTTTACCATTCTCTCGTCGTCCATTCGTTCTACGTGACCAAACCATCTCAGAGACCCTTTCTTAATCTTATCAATTATACTTGTCTCAGATTTACACTCTCGCCTGATTTCATCATTCGTAACCCTGTCATACATTGATTTTCCACACATGCGTCTAAGAGATCGCATTTCAACCGCGTTCACTCTGCTTTCATCCTTTCTCTGCCAGTTCCATGTTTCACTTCCATACATAAGTGTTGGGACTAAAACTCCGTTGTGCACTGCCAGTTTAGCTTCGATTGACATATTTTTATTAGAAATTACTGTGCTTAGTGCTCCGTTCATTTTGTTACCCGCATTCACTCTTCTTTCAACATCTTTTTCTACTCTTCCATCTCTTGAAAACATGCTTCCCAGATACGATATGAATAATTTGTTTATATCTTTTGGTTTACCGGGAGGATTTTTTTTTTTATTTTCTTTTATTCAGGAAACATACAGTACAGTTACAAAGTTTAATATTTTACACAATTGGACTTAATTCTAATGGACCAGTTTTTAAGTTTTTAAGTTAAGTTTCCATATTAAAAAGCAATTAAATCTAATGTTAATTATGAAAGTATAAAAAAGAGAAGGAAAAAGAAAACATAAATGAAAGCTGTTTAAAAATTTAAATTTAAATGAAAAAAAAATATATTTTAAGGTTTGTAGTTTGTAGTGAGTATTTACAAATGGAAATAATATTAAAAATGAAGAAAACTTGTAAGAGTAATTAAGAATTAAGAATGGAAATAAAGAATGAAAAACATACTCAGATGTAAAAATAAAATAAAATAGTTATAACATTTTTTTTTAAAAAAGGAAAAACATAAACACATATTTATTTTAAGGGATTTAAAGAAACGGTTATTAATTAAGAACGATTTCCAATTTCCTTTATTTACGGAGTTAAATTTCCTTATTCATCGACAGGAATCAGACGACCGTCACAACAACGCGTCGGAATTGAAATTCCAATTAAATATATTTAGAACCGAATTTAAGTAAAAAGTAAAATACAATAAAATAGAAGGCGAACAACAGTGTTTTTTAGCCGATAATATTATTTATCATCGAAGTGGTTTGTTATGAACGGATCGTCTACAGAGACAAGGGAAGATGGGGGAAAAATCTTTTAAACATGAATTCCGATGGCAAAAGAATAATACTGTTTACATTTCGTTGAAGTTGAAAAGTTATACTTTACGAAAGTTCGTTGGTAACCTTTCGATAGTTTATTTTGAATGTAATGAATTATAATGTATTTTTCAAAAGCATACATATGTTTAACTGCAGTAAACACACTTTTAAAATAAGAATTAAAAAAATATTATTTGAAAAATTGGCATAATAAGTAAATTAATTCAATCACGCGAATCTCACTTACATCAATAAAGGTTTCAGCTATTTGACTTCACAAAAATCAACAGATGGAAGAATTAAGAAATATATTTGTTCAAAACATAGGCAAAATGATGAATATCACACATTGATTAAAGTGACAACTTAAACCAGCCAATCAATGACAGGTAAACGTACAGACTTCTCCAGAATGTTTTTGCAACCCTGGTAGATCGATGAATAAAATATTTATGCTCCTAACATTTTTTTACATATTCGATTAAAGATTTTAATCTCTACGAACACGCACAGCGTAAAGATCTATATTTATCTGAAAACCGCACGTAAATCGTTTAAGCTGTTTAGGAGGAGTACGGTGACATCACACGTACAGAGGAGTTATATATATAAAGATGATAGATCCTCTCAAGTATTCCGCTATATCGCACTCCTCTTCGCTTGCTTGATTTATCCTTAGCGTTTAAGTAGATATATTTGTTTGTAATTAAGCTTATGTGATTTTTCTAATATATAAATAAAAATATAAAAAAATGACAGAATTAGATGGCGTTCTATCCTCTGCCTACCTCCTACGAGGAAACGGCGTGATGATTCGACCGTTTGTAAAAAAAAAACTGAATTAACCGTTTCTGACTCTGGTGATGTAGCGACTTCTCCAAGTCGAGCAGTGTTCGATCCGATTTTTTTTTCACGAGCAACGCGTGCGGTGCCATACAGCGCACGTGGAAATCTGCGAGTTTTTAATTGAAAAGGGCGCGGGAATGAGCCGCAAAGGTAAAGGGCGCGGGTAAAAGCGAACGTGACAGGCGAGGGACGTGCCGCACACCGGGTAAACATCATCATCGGCCAGTCGATAATCTGCGCGGGCAGGGGGCGGCGGCGCGGGACGAGGGGGAGCGCGTCCCGGCGTCTGTTGCCATGGCGACTCACCAGCGAGTACCTAGCGACCTCGGCGGGGGCGCGGCCCCGCCCAGCTCCGCCCGCCCTATTCCGGCGGCGGGAAACGGCAAAAGTACCCGCGGAATTGGCCCGCCGCGGACGGAATAGGACCAACAGACAACCTTTCAGATATCGCACCCCCAGAAGTACACTATCGTAAGTCAAAATTTAGCTGTGAATGCAGATTAATAACATTTTTTCACTTTCTAAGGGGGGACACTCACGTATCTCAACGTTTTTTCTTTCAAGCGTGATATACCACACCGGGGCCCCGATTACAATGCGAAGTTAACGGGAGTTATCTTCGACGGTCTATGAAGAAAAAATGACATAAGTGTGCAAAAATGAGTATATTTGCGTGAACATTTAAAGTATCTTTGTCGGTAACAATAAAAATTGTATGCATATTCTGCTTTTCATACATTGTATCCGGGGCCCAGCAATTGAGTGAAATGTCGAGAAGAACATTTTAGTAATTATGATGATTAAGGTGTTCTTATATTTTAAGATTTAAATGAGCAAATACTAATGGGCATTATAATGTTAATATAATATATCATGTACTATACAGTAAATTACGAGCATGACTATTCTTTTATAGGTTTGTATTTGCTCTCCTGCAAAATGGCCGATTACGACAATCCACAGTGTACTTCTGGGGGTGCGATATATTTATCTAGATTACAGAAGTTGTATTCACAGACGGTAACTAGTAGGACGGTTAATTAGGAAACCCGTTCACTAACATTAAGAGAAAAAAATGAGTCAATGATCAAGATAAGATTATCAACAAGACTTTTTAGTTTATTTTCACTTTTATTTCATTTAGACCAAAGAACGCCTTCGTCTAAGAAGGAATCTTCAGGACTGGTCATCGTATTTTATTTTGTAAACTTCGAGCCTACTGATTCCTGTTATGCTGTACCGTTGTGTCGCAGGATTGAGAATGCATTTTTAGGACAAACGCGTCTAATCTTTTCTTCAAAGATATTTTATTAATTACAAAAAATATATATATACACATTTTTTAACTTTAATTGGCTCTTCTGTGAAGTTGCTACATGTCGCATGCAGTGGCGGTATTTCCATAGAAGCCCGAAGGCCGGGCTTGCCTAACAATTTCACATAAAAAATCCAAATCTGGACCAAACACTAAAAATAATTCATTTCGTCGTTTAAATTTCGCGCCACATAGAAATAGAGACCTGTTCGACGTCCCTACTGTTCGCAACCCGAGATCCGAACTACATGACATTCATGTGCGCGAACACTACTACAGCGTGTCTTTTTATCTCGCTCACTCCGGAGGGTCTGATGTCTTGCAGGGCACCCGCTGGCACAGCGCGGGTTTAAACTGTGCAACTCGGTTATAAGCTTAGACTATACCCTGTCTGCGTAATCTATAAGTGTAAAAGTACAATTAATGAAATGAATCATAAAGTTATAAACTCATGTGGGCTTCTAATGGGGCTTTTGTCATGGTGCAATTAGTACGTGATGCAAATAGTAATCTTATAAAATGTTGGTCTGTATAGGTTGCGTTTTATATGGGGATTTGAAGCCAGCTTCTTTGGGGTGAAGTTAGCAGAGAGCGCCACTCGTATGTTGTATCGAACGTACTTTATGATTGTTTATTTTTCTCGTTTTTACGGAATTTGATAATTTGGAACAGTTATTTTTCTTTAAATTGATTAAAAACCCATTACTAATTAAGATTTATAATGATTTACTAGCATTTTTGTGCAACGTAATATATAAAATTATTTCGGAGATGGCCAATGTTCCCTTGAGAAACACATTAAATATATATTTTTTAAATGATAAAATGATGTGATAATTGTTTAAATAAGAGCAAACCATTAATAAAACGTGTTAGATTGACGGTTTGCTCCTATTTAAACGAATGATTTTTTCGGTATTAAGTTTTTTCTCTAATGATAAAAATGGGTGGCATTCGTCAAGTTATGATAATTTAAATAATATAACAAACGCCAAGAAACTTTTAGCAGATCTCAAACTTTCAGTGGCTTTTTATGACGATGTTGTAAAATCACTTTTGAAAAAAGATAGGCTGTTTGTTTTAGAATAAAAATAAAAAATTAAACTCCGAAAGATAATCCTATAGGTATTTTTATGATATATTTTTATTCGTCATAATATGCCTTCTGGGTGCTTTGTAGACTGTACTACTGTAGTGAAGAAAGCATACATCATGTTTTACACAAGTAAATAAAAAAATAAAACATATAAGGGCTTGCCTTTTTGGTAAAACCTAGGCACGCTACTGGTCGCATGGTTATTTTTTCCTTTACACCGTCGACATATTATTTAAAATTTGTAATAACAGCATCAACAGAGCAGTAACTCTTATTTCAGAATACTGCAGTGTGACGTTCGTGCAACTACTTCCGTATACATAATATTACGGATTACTAAGTGGGGGTGAGGAACGCGGGGTTGTATAACGTAAATACGGAAAGTGAAGGGATGTTCTGGGAAACAATGTATTACAAGGCATATCGATGTGCCCTTGTGATTTACGAATCAATATTTTCACTACAGGTGAAGGTCGCTTATAAATTAATGGGATTTTTGTCTCTGCCTATGATATTTTTATTCAACGATATTTTGTAGTCACGGTTGTTTAAAGAACTAATCCACAATATCGCAATTTTATGATAAATTATTGAGGGTTATGATAGTTTGTAAAGTGTATTACTATTTTACGACTTAACAAAATATATAATAAAATACATACATGTTGTTATATTGGGACCCTGAAATCCAGAGCAGCACTTCAGTTAACACCTCAACTACGTTACAAACTATTAACCCTAGTTAATTAAGCCTATTGTTTAATTACGTATAATATTACTCCCCGCGGTAATTTTTCTGTGGCGAAATCCTTCAGTTATGGCGGTTGTCCTAAATAATAGTTTAACAGGTGCAACAACAGCGCCATCCTGTTTACATCAGTGGTACAATAGTAATATATCGCTGTAAAATTATTTATTTTAATTTATTCATTATATACGCCCAGAGGGCTTTTACATGACAGGTACAAAATTACGAAGTAAGTGCTTCATTACGAAAGTTGATATGAAGGTGTAATAGAAAATAAAATTATTTGCTAAAGTTGTGAATTCAATGATTTTTTCCAAAAAATGCGGTTTCAATGGTGAAAAAGTAATGAATTGACTTTATCGAATACTCTTCGTAGATTTTATAAGATATTGGTTATGCAATTCCCTGATGTACTATAAAAGCCTGTACCGAGGCAATTTCACAATTTAAATATGTTTTATTAGTATCAGCTTGTGAGTATTATACAACAGGCACATGATATATTTTAAACGACTTTAGTTCCAGCCTAAAAATCCCTTAAAAACTCGAAACAAAGCGAAGCACCTTATGCACGTTTGTGATTATTTTTTTGTCAGTGCGTCGTATTTGAAAAATGTTATTTTGTATTTTTTATATTTTATATTACTTCACTAGATTCAACAATGTTTTATCAGCTTATACCTTCTTGGAGTGTTTTCTGAACATTTATTTCTATTTATTTTTTTCAGTTTCATACACATTGTCAGTTTTGATTTTTAGTTTCATCGCATTTGTAAGATTTTACTATCGTATTTGTAAGATTTCCATATTTAAATCATCTCTCAACATTAATAATCTAACCTATCTACCCAAGCCAACCAGGTATGTTTACTATACCCAGTAAGAATATACAGTGTCTAATATGTTTGATTATAATTAATAAGACACAATTGTATAACACTTAATTTGAGTTGGTTGTATTGTTTTGCAAACAAAACATATTGTATTATTAACTATAATAAACGCCGATTTTCGGCACTGAACTGAACTGATCATAGAAATAAAAGACGAGTGACATGAGATAGATGTAATCAAGAAGTTGATAAAAGAAGAGCCACAGCAATATGTAACACTTTGAAAAGGTTCATCATCATCATCATTCCCTTTCCGCGTAGGGCACTGCATCGGTACACCAATCGCAGCGAAAGATTCAGGTGCCAGTCCAGGGACTATGAAATATTCTAGTGTAAAATAACATTTTTTTAAATAAATATTTCATGTCAACCATGTCGGTAATCGAACCCGAGACTTCTCGCACGGTAGGCAAACGCGCTGACCATTGCATCACGAGTCAGCGTGTAAAAAGTTTATCCAGACAAAAATAATTCAATTTAATTACTATTATATAATTTTGAATTCTTTATCATTCATTGCCTACTGATTTTATTGATTTAATTTTGCGATGAAATCGGAGACTCATTATTCTAAATTTGAAGATTTAAAAATCACTCATCTTTATTTAAGTCCTGCGCTCTGGTCAATAGAGACAGGCGTATCTATTGTATTTATAAATAAAATTGGATAAAAGTTGCGTCTGTTTATCTGTTTACCTTGCATAAACAAAATTTATATTTACAGCAATATAATATTTGCAAATCCGTTTTAGTTCCTCGTAACTATTTCATAAGGAAGGATAGTCGGCTGTGACCTCATCTAGAAATTTCTGCCAAATTTGCTCTAGTGATGAGGAAACCACAGAAACCCATCACGAGAATTCGTTTCACTCAAATATTTTTTTGTGTCCAGCTTTTGCCCATGTTGACTATGGCCTTTATCGCCGTCACAAGAAAAGGTACCTACCTAATTGTTTTCATCACGACCATCAAAACTAATTCCGTTTACCGATAAATTGAAATAAATAGTAGCAAAGGCCGTTTTAAAATAATGACGGCAGTTTACTACTATATATAGTACACTAGGTGAGGGGTCAAAGCTATGCGATAGCTACTAGTTTTTATGTCTAATTGTCAAATAGGTAAAGTATTGAGTGTTTTTAGCATTGAATTTATAATCGATAAAATAAGCATAATAATAATTCATATATTTTACGCAAACCATGGAAAAGTTACAAATAAAAACGTTGAGAAGCGTGTACTTCGTCAGTTAAAAAGCAACTACCAAAACACGACTATCTTTTTTCTACGTTTTTTAATCCTATATATGATAAGAATGGCAGTGTTTTTTATGAAAGTACACATCTTAATAAAATAAAGAAAACAATGTTCTAATCTAGAAAATAACACTGACTTTAAGTAGTCCGTGAATTCAAGATCTGGCTTATGTTGTACGAACGCTTAATTCGATTATTCTGGTGGAAATAATATATAAATATAACTTGCGAGACTAAGGACTTAAGTCAAACAAAAATGAAAGACTAAGGGCCAATTGCACCGTAAAACAGTAAAATAATTGTGTCGTATTTATCAAAACGTACAACAGGTTGGGTAAAAAAAGACTAAACGACCCATTTTGACAAAAAAAAAAACGGAACAAGTATTAAACTTATTTGGTCCAACAGAAAACGCCTTTTAAATAGAGAAAGGAGAAGAAAGAAAGAAAGCTTATCATATTTAACATTATAATGATGTTTCGACACAGGTCAATCATTGCATCGGAACAATTTGTTAAGTTCACGACGAATGATGTCTTTAAAACGTGTAAAAGCTTTAAAAGAAAATTCTTCATCGGGGATTATGTTTGTCAAGTTCTCTCTTTAAAAGTACATGAAAATTTCTAAGCTGCTGACAAAATCTTAACCTAATAAGGTGGAATATAAATTAGGGTAAGGAGATATGTTGGTAAAAACCTCACAGTAATTATATGCCACCCGCACGGAGTCTACAGTTTACAACAATACAACGGGCCGTAAGTAGTCAGGTCGAGAATTGCAAGCGCAAAGTAAAACCGTCCGTTATACGTTTGTTTTTAAAACAAAAATTCAAACCATAAATTTGGCACGCTTTTGTTTTATGCAATTGAGCGAAAGGGCATCTCTGTAAGCGGGAGCGAATTATTATTTTGATATAAAAACAGATTGCTGTTTTTGAAACGTGAATTTACTTAATTCGGAAGCTAGTTTGTAGGCGAGATAAAGGTCAGACAAATAATACTGAATATTTGCTTTCGACTAATATTTAGTGTTTAAAGTTGAATCAGCTATTACCCCCGGCTTCGCTCACGTGGTATTAGGGTCAACTTAGATAATTAGTTTTGTCGGTTAGCAATAAAAATATTAGACAGAAAGTAGTTGCATGGATTACCGGTCCTCCAAGTATCCCTATGAAAAAAATACGTTAGTCTATGGCGACGTCGCATCGTTATTCTGTTCACAAATCCAAAGTCCTACTACAAAACTATAACGAAAAGTAAACCAAACTAACCATAGATCATTTTATTCACCATATTTCCACTGTCTTCTACCTTTATTATTGTCGCTATGTATTGATTACTGTGTTTTATATATTTTTACCTTAGAACGGAGTAACCCTAGTTAGATAGTAAAAGCAACTTTGCATAAATGTATAATTTTGCCTATAGAATATAATAAAAAAAAAAAAAAAATAAACCAAGTCAATCAGAGAAATTTAAAGATTTATCATCATATTGATTATTTTTGACATCCCACATTTTTAAATATTATAAATTTTATATTTTTTTCGTTGGACTGTTTTTTGATTTGAAATGAAACATAAGTATCCTATTTTACTTCTTCCCTCTCCGGCTATTCCTATGCAAAAAATATGTCAATCGGTCGATCTGTTGAGACGCGAAGGAAACACAAACAAACACACTTTCGCATTTATAATATTAGTATGGATTATTCAAGCTACGGAAATTGAACGGAATTGAGAAAACCAAGTGCCTGAAGCAAGTGAGATATCGTCAAATCGACCAGAACTTTTTGCTATGCGTATGGAAACCAAAAATGATTATTGTTATTGTATCGATTACGCTTATTTACCGTATGTTTTTACTTTGTTTTAAGTTCCCGCTTTTTATAATCCCTACGCTT
The DNA here is from genome assembly GCF_059751315.1 of Micrasema longulum. Taxonomy (NCBI): domain Eukaryota; kingdom Metazoa; phylum Arthropoda; class Insecta; order Trichoptera; family Brachycentridae; genus Micrasema; species Micrasema longulum. Next base: position 92,774 of record NW_028278758.1, read on the forward strand.
TGTCTTTTCTTGATTGGCCAATATGCTTCTTTGACGACGTGAAAAGTACACAATAGCTTCGCACTTTGTTCGGAAAACAAATGTACGTTGTTAGATACTATTTCTGGAAGTCATTTTGATTACCAAAATTTCATTGTAACGCTTAAAATTAGAAATTTTAATAAACGATAGATCTTATCGTGCGTTTTGCGGAGCGGAGCGGCGCGGCGCGGGCGCGGTGAACTCAAACATTATGGTAACAAGTGTAGTGTCCATAGTGATCGCGCGGGCGTGGCAAGTCGACGGGCCGCAAAACGCTCGCCACTATGGTTATACACTAAAAGTTTACAGGTTTGATTATAACTACAAAATAAGTGTACTAAAAGCAACTACAGCGCCTAACAACACACAAGATCTAAGAAAATGTTGTTTTAATCCGGAACCTACCGACCGAGAAGCCATAGTGCCGATCATTAATTCCATGAAGATATGCAGAAATATTTCTAGCAAATCGAGTTGTTAGTCTAGCAAGATAAATATTGTTATATCAGCCGGCTAAGTGGGCGAATTTCCATTCGCGAAAAAAAACTTTCATAAAAGTAAAAAGTGATTCGAAATATTTGATAAGGACTTTTAAAGGTCGAAGATTCGTTCTAACTCGTCCTCGCGAAGTTGGCCGTTCCCAATCCGCGCCGCACCACCCCTCTCCCCACAGCCCCCCGTCTACTGAGCGCTGCCTGCGTCTGCCCGCTGTGCGCTAGCCGCTAATAGGTTGGGCAACCCCGAAGATGTTCTAGGGTAGACTAGACGGAATGTGTGTGTGGATGTGTACACGAAGGTGAAATTACGCAGACTCAAGTTTTAGGGTGCACGAGACGTGAGAGTAATGTTGGAAGAATTGTGCTGCTAAGCATGTAACAAAAAAATGCTTTAGGAAAACAGATATCGACAAATTAGAGGTACCAAGTAAGATAAGTAATATTTTTGATAGTATTATTATTGACTATCGAGCAAGTTTATCTAAGCAGGTATCTTCATAAATGGGGCTTTTGGTGACTGCTTAAGCAAAAACGCTAGACGGTCAATACGTTTTTTCGGTGTTATCATTACATGTCTATAAAACTATAACGAAGATTATCAAAGGATTTCGATCGGTTTACATTTACGGTAATTTGTTTACCCACAGTTATGCCATTTTGAAAAAAAAAATTGAAAAAAATCACAAAATAAATTACAGTATTTTACGGACCGTAAGACACACTATTTAACTGTGAAAATTCAACAAATAATTGGGGTGCGTCTAATGTCTAAAGATGTTTTTTTTCTATAAATTGATAGATAAATTTTGGGGAGCGTCTTGTCGTCAGCAAAATACGGTACCAGTAGATAATAGTGTCGATAGAATATAATTATATTATCTGAAGTGGTGAATCACAAAAAAAAACATTTATACTTACTCTCCTCCGTATGATTGTAAAATGAAAATGACTCACTAGTCCTACTTTTTTATTTTTACCAACCATCAATGACAGGCGCCGTGGCGCAGTTGGTTAGACGGCCAATTGGGAAACCGGTGCCGCAGGGTCGATTCCCGCCAGTTGCAAGAAAAAAATTCAAGAAATATTATTTTCTCATTTGGTCTGGATGTTTAGATGTATTTTTCATAACCTCTTTCCATATCCCCTCTTTCCCGCACGTTGACAAGCCTCTAAATAGAAGCTAAGCGGGTTATTCATTTTAAAAAAATAATTAATAAACGTAAAACATTCTTATAACCTTAAAACGGGAGAATTAATTAATTAATAAAAAGAGAACTAATGGATTACACAATAAGTATTAATTAACAATACGTTCTAGTTCAATTTATCGTGAATCATCTAGAAGCAAAGGCTGGAGGAGGAACAATTAGTAAGAAATTAAACCCGGGTATCTGATAAGCATCGTCAATATGCAGATATAGGCATTATTGTGAATCGCAATGAATCCATAAGCGGAGCCCGAGGGCGAGCGTGTGGGTGGGTTGCTTGTGCTGATTGCTTGAAATTTGAGCCCTATTATTCGGGAATATGGAAATGTTACGCTCCACTCCAATCAGAAACAGAATAATCGTCATACGTTAAATAATTTTTTCAAAGTGAAAATGAATAATGGATATATTTCACTAATGGAAAAATGCATTTAAAAAATCGGTGTAGCTGTATAAATTACTGTGTTAACGATTGTTTTTTTTTTATTAAAAAAATAAAAAACACTTTTCGGTCTCAAGCTGAGTTGTTTGATCGTTAGTAATAGTTAAAAATCAAAAGTAACATGAACAATGTTAAAAAAAAAAAATTGTATGAAAAAAGGAAAAAAAACAATTACCGTATTTTGAGGACGATAAGCCGCATCGGACTGCAAGACGCGCCCCAATTTTTGGTTGAATTTCCAGAGCAAAAGAGTATGTCTTATGGTCCGAAAAACACGGTACTTTTGATTTTTAGCGATTACTAATGATCAAACAACCCGGCCTAAGTACGGGGTACTGATCCTAGTTGACTGGCAACGAAACAATAAGTAAAATAGATGTAATATAATATGTTTGTACTCTCTGTAACATAACAGGGCTGGCAACTGGCAAGGTGTAGTTTGTTTGGCTGTATTTTTTTTACATAATTAATCGCAGTTTTGCAGTCTTGACTTGTATTCAAGTACCTATGTTTATTAAATAATTTTTTTTGTAAACTGGTTTTGTAAATGAATAAACAAAAAAAATAAGAACTAAAACGGTCGAGAAGACAAAAAGAAACACGTCATAATTAATTTGATGGTGAAATAAACGTCATTATTCCATATTCTCACTCTTTCTACTAGCATTCAACCCTGAGTCTCACACGCTCACATAGCGACCGCAGTGTAAAATGTGTGTTAGCGTAGACATTCTTATCTGGCGACTACTCTACATGAAGGGAAAAAAAAACATGTGGATGAACATGTAATTCCAACGATAGTTTGTAATACATACAGCAGTAGTTATGCACAATTAATAACCATTATTTATTTTATATATTTTATTAATAATCCTTTGATTCCTAAAATTTGAGATTAGAAATCGAAAATAATTTTTATCGACATTTAAATGGGAGTTCATTTATTTTACAGTTGAATATCTATATCATTTGACAACTCTTGAATAATTCATTAAAAATACAAAAAACTATTGTGAGAAAACATTGGTTTTCAGGGGATGCCAATGAGTTTCAGTTTTCTATTTCAAAAATATGTTTTAATTTTATTTCATTATTGTGTTGAACATTAAAAATATATTTAATGATTGTATACAATAAATGATTGCGACCCATTCAAAGCAAATAAATTTATAATAAACGAAAGTGTTTCTTGGATACATGGAAGTAAATGGCTGGATTAATTCGGGTGATTATGACATTAAATTGCTATCACATCTGCAGTTAAGGAAACCCTGACAAATAAATACGTACTAAAAAATTACACACAACGGAAAAACAATATCCGGGGAAAATTTTAGTTACATGCTTTACCTAGACAAAAGTCACAAGTCTCGTGAGCTTGCAGCAAGATTATGCACATAATTTGGTATAAATTATAATATGTTTATGAAATGATGATCTTGCATTGAGAATAATTGCTTTAGCCGAAGGAAGAAAGGGTAATAATTAGGAATACTACTACTACCATCACGCCATTTCCCTGTAGGGGTAGGCAGAGAGAATGGACCGCCACACACGTCTATCCTGGCATACAATCCTAGCCTCTTCCACATTCATACATCTTGTCATACATGCCCTTCGGTTTTGTCTGCTTTTGACATGACCAGACTTAAGATTTTGGTTTATCTGATCATGCCACGTCTTCCTTGGTCGTCCTCGTCTAACGTTGCCGTTCATTTTTGCCATATATACTTGTTTTACCATTCTCTCGTCGTCCATTCGTTCTACGTGACCAAACCATCTCAGAGACCCTTTCTTAATCTTATCAATTATACTTGTCTCAGATTTACACTCTCGCCTGATTTCATCATTCGTAACCCTGTCATACATTGATTTTCCACACATGCGTCTAAGAGATCGCATTTCAACCGCGTTCACTCTGCTTTCATCCTTTCTCTGCCAGTTCCATGTTTCACTTCCATACATAAGTGTTGGGACTAAAACTCCGTTGTGCACTGCCAGTTTAGCTTCGATTGACATATTTTTATTAGAAATTACTGTGCTTAGTGCTCCGTTCATTTTGTTACCCGCATTCACTCTTCTTTCAACATCTTTTTCTACTCTTCCATCTCTTGAAAACATGCTTCCCAGATACGATATGAATAATTTGTTTATATCTTTTGGTTTACCGGGAGGATTTTTTTTTTTTTATTTTTTTTTTTATTTTCTTTTATTCAGGAAACATACAGTACAGTTACAAAGTTTAATATTTTACACAATTGGACTTAATTCTAATGGACCAGTTTTTAAGTTTTTAAGTTAAGTTTCCATATTAAAAAGCAATTAAATCTAATGTTAATTATGAAAGTATAAAAAAGAGAAGGAAAAAGAAAACATAAATGAAAGCTGTTTAAAAATTTAAATTTAAATGAAAAAAAAATATATTTTAAGGTTTGTAGTTTGTAGTGAGTATTTACAAATGGAAATAATATTAAAAATGAAGAAAACTTGTAAGAGTAATTAAGAATTAAGAATGGAAATAAAGAATGAAAAACATACTCAGATGTAAAAATAAAATAAAATAGTTATAACATTTTTTTTTAAAAAAGGAAAAACATAAACACATATTTATTTTAAGGGATTTAAAGAAACGGTTATTAATTAAGAACGATTTCCAATTTCCTTTATTTACGGAGTTAAATTTCCTTATTCATCGACAGGAATCAGACGACCGTCACAACAACGCGTCGGAATTGAAATTCCAATTAAATATATTTAGAACCGAATTTAAGTAAAAAGTAAAATACAATAAAATAGAAGGCGAACAACAGTGTTTTTTAGCCGATAATATTATTTATCATCGAAGTGGTTTGTTATGAACGGATCGTCTACAGAGACAAGGGAAGATGGGGGAAAAATCTTTTAAACATGAATTCCGATGGCAAAAGAATAATACTGTTTACATTTCGTTGAAGTTGAAAAGTTATACTTTACGAAAGTTCGTTGGTAAACTTTCGATAGTTTATTTTGAATGTAATGAATTATAATGTATTTTTCAAAAGCACACATATGTTTAACTGCAGTAAACACACTTTTAAAATAAGAATTTAAAAAATATTATTTGAAAAATGTTGTCAGGCATAATAAGTAAATTAATTCAATCAAGCGAATCTCACTTACATCAATAAAGGTTTCAGCTATTTGACTTCACAAAAATCAACAGATGGAAGAATTAAGAAATATATTTGTTCAAAACATAGGCAAAATGATGAATATCACACATTGATTAAAGTGACAACTTAAACCAGCCAATCAATGACAGGTAAACGTACAGACTTCTCCAGAATGTTCTCTATCGCTGTTCTTATGCTATTAATTAAATTTGAAAATCTCGATTCTCCGAGGCCTTTTCGCAAGATGACACGGTATTCTTAAATAAATCCGTAGTGAGGTTTTTGTAATAACCGGAGTAATAATTTGCCATCGGATAAATGAAAATTGACGGGTTATAATCAACTCTGACTTTCATCTAGGATTTTCCTGTAGTATTTAACTCGATAATTAAGTTTCGGCTCAAGGCTCAACCTTCGCAAATAATATTCCCAAGTTTTCCGGGCCGACTAATATTATCTTTCCTACAGCGGGTAATCTTTAAGTGGTGTAAATGGATTCTCCATTATCACCGCTCATTATATTACAATAAACAGAAAGCCATCCGATTCGTAGACGCTTGATACGGAGTTCATAGCGTTCATTGTCGAGATAAAATATAATAATAAAAGAAGTGTGTCCACAATTCGTTGGACGGAATTCATACTAAAAAAGGACCATGCCTCATTTACAACCGATGTCGCATATTATGTACGTAAGAATATTATTTATTAAATCGGCATTAACTTTGAGAAATAAATAATATTCCATAAATTAAACACGTTCTAATTGCTTGGAAGTAAATACAGATGTTCGTTAGATACCGTCTTGGTAATTGTCAAATAAAAATCATGTTTAAGTGAGCATTTTTTGCTCGAATTCGGATTTATTGTAGTTTATAATTGCTTTAAAGTGGGGACTTATATCATAGAAGCCTATTTAAAATATAAATTAGAAATATGTTAAATTTGAATGAAGTAAGGAACGAGGACTAAATCTTCGGGGTCATTCATTGGTCTGATTCGATCATATGTCGTCGAGATGACAAGTCAGTCGAACATACCGAGGTAGATAGAGATAGTAGTTAAGTGCTCGTCTCGATATGTACAGATGAATATAGCGTTCATAATCGCGGCACTGGAAGGTTGCAAATTATATACCTACCCATGCAGAAACATAATGTTTTTATCCAATCAATTATTAAAATTTTAACTAAGATGCGGTTTAAATAACTAAGGGTGTTTATGACCAAGTTGGAATTTTCACCTCTAATTTTATTTTAAAATTTGGATCTTTGTGTGTGAATTCGTAAGTCAGAGCATATTTTAAAAATACCATATATTTTGACTGGCGTCGGAAATCACCTTAGTCAACGTCTTGGTTAAGCGCGTTATCCCGTAAAATCGCTTCCGGTAAATCAAGAATTAATCAACATTTGAATTGTTATTTTCATAAACCCCATAGTCATTAACTCAATGCCATAAGTCGAGACACTAAAATTCTTTTTAAAATATAAAATTTCCTTAACCGTCTAAATTTGGATAAAATAATAATGCTCATTATTTTTTATGAAATCGTAAAAAGTAGACAAGTAGTAGTAAAAAATGACAATAAACAGTTTCCTTTTGCGGACTCGATAAAAATAGTTCTGTTGACTTGTGGGGTTTCTTAATATTACCATTCATTTAAATTACCAATGTACAATACCAATCTAAAATATTCATAATCTATATAACAGCATCGTTTTTTTTTTTACACCTATTCATAATTATGTGCGTTGACGGCTGCTATAAGCTGCATATTGGCGACAGTATATTTAAATTGAAATAACGATAGAGATCATTAAAACTAATTTGAAGGCCGATATCATGTATTGTAGCAATAAAATAAAAAATACTGGAATAATTTTGCATTGGGAAAAAACGGATAAATGCGTCCGACATCAACTTGTATAGATTAACCTTTATTGATGACAAAAAGAAAAGTGGTGCTGTTAGCCTTGACATTTAACGTAACCGTGTTAAGGGTGCGAGGAGTAAGGATAAAGATTACTTTTTCACAGTAGACCTCCGAATGATACGCTACACGACCGTCAGTAACACGGCACAAAATCAACTTTCTGATAAACCAATTGATACAGATTCATCTTACATAATGTATTCAGCGCATAAATTCATATCTAGCACAAATGCGAACGCGATCACCACAACTTAATATGTAACATATCCGTTATTAGCTGCCCGACAACCAATAAAATTAATATCATAATAGTATGACGGATTAAAAATTTGACTATGGGAATCTACCGACGAATAAAATAAGAGAATTATTGTTACGTTAGCAAATTTTAAGTTAAGAGTTAAATTGAAGAAATGACGCATTATTGTCGTAGACCAATGACATATCTAATTAAAAGGACAACAAGAAAAACACATCATTATCCCGTGTCCCCGCAAGAAAATTCGTAAATATCCGACGCGTTATCCATTTGGAATGGTTTGGTATTACTCGGAAATGTGTCTCCCGTTCGGGACGTTTCGGAATCACTCGGATGTTCGTTATAAATTAGCACTATCGCCCCCGAGCAGCCTGCTAACATAACTTAACAGAAGATATTCCTGTTTTCATTGTTGTATCTCGGCTGCGCCATAAACGTCTCCTCGATCAACACAGCACCAACTATGGCTTGCATGCACCTATGTCCCGATTGTGTCGTATTGTAAACTCGAGACAAGATCTGGACTTTTTTGGTGTATGTCTTTGTAGTTTTAAAAATTCACTAAGATAGACCAGATCTTGTCTTGAGGTAGTAATTTTTATTTTTTTTGTCCTAGCATTAATTTTATTTAGTTGTATTTTATTTTATTAATGCCTGTATCTATTATAAGAAATTGTATTTACCATCTTTAGAATGGACTGCATAAGTCCGTCAAATAAATAAAAGTATTTGGTTTGTTTCCGTTACTACTGGTGTGGATAACGCGTCAGGTACCTCCATCCGACACGTCTGCTATTTACGAAGTCACTTCTGGTGGATTCCGAAACATCTAGAACGGATAACGCGTCGGGTATTTACGATTATACTCTCCGCGAAGGTAGGTAACGACGATAACGCCATTTAGTTATGTTTACATAGATAAGGACTTCGCTTATAGAATCATTTGGTAAAGCGCCCTCGATGAACAGCGCTATATTAGCTACCCATAATAATAAGTCAAGTCGATTTTGTTCTACTTTTGACAGTCCACTCTCCAGAATTTAATCGTCTTGATTTTATGAAAATGATAATGAAAATGTGTTTACCTTGTGAAGACCAGGTGGGATCTCTCCACATCTGCTCGTGATTGAAGTGCAGCGGGGTAAGGTGGGGCGGGGCCTTACTGTCCCCGCCGGGCCCCTTGTCCCACAGCTTCTTGGCCGCGGGGGCGATCTGGAATAACGAAACGTGCTTAGTTAGAAAGGCGTCATTAGGATACATAACTAAATACAAGTTATTAGCTCAGACCTGAATAAGAATCAATCGGAAATTGTGCAACATTTATTTAATTTATTAAAAAGTCAATCGAAATACTTATTCCGATCATTTATTTCACATGAATCAGATGAAATTTTACAGGGCACTGGCAGATATTATTTCGGAAGAGCCACAGAAGTTGGTTACCGACAGCGTAGGCTTAGAGCAAAAAATTCGTGGATGCAATTTTTATTTAATTGTTACTCCTTATTTTTCTTTTAATTTATTTATTGTCAATTTTTGATGGAATTCTATTGTAATGATATAATAACTTTAGTTTAAATAGAAGTTACCAATTAAAAATACTGGGTGGTTAGAGGGTGAAAGCGCTAATTGGTCAAATAAATAAGTGGAAGTGAACTAAATATTTTCAATAGGTAAATTATATTCGAATATAAGTTATTAAAAAATCTTTATTTTATTTTTATTTCAACATTATTTATAGTACTGTCAAACATTCTACCTAGTAAAAGCAGCACTTTCTGTTTTACGTTTTTTTTTTAAATGAATGACTTTTTGTTACCGTATTATTTTATTTCATATACACCCTTTTAGTAGCATATCTCAATGGTTAATATCATCAAATTATAATTTAACTAACTTATTTCCGCTCACAAAATTTTGGTAAAATAACCTCTCGCTTTCTTCGGTCTGAAAAATATAATTATACTTGTAATGTCTATTGTATGACTGCCAACGGGTAAATATCACATACTACGAATACCGATATAAATATATGAATTGGATTTAGATAAATTAATTGTATTTTCAAAATCAATATGGATATTATGGAAAAATGTTTTCATAAAAGTCTAAAACAGAAATTATTAAAAAACATGTCCCTACAAAAAAGCTAAATGTTTGGCTTGATAATTGTGACGTCGAGATTCGTGACGATGTGCTATTTAAATTTAAGTGGTCACAATGTTTAAATTTACACGAATCGTGACGTATTAGGGGCGTGGCTAATGTAATTGACCGTTTTTGTGGGAATTTAAAATTATACTTAAATAAAAAATTTAAAAATGTTTCTAATAAGTAGTAAAATATTTTTTTACTCGACAGTATTTCATGGACACTTATTAATTTAAAATTGTAAAAAAAAATAAACACGATGTTTTCTTATTATCAATTACTTTACTTCATACCGTATTTGTAAATCCCGACACGAATTTTATTTCTATTAAGCCCAGGAAAATATGACAAACACATCGTGTATTTATTAAAAATAACTAAAAGAAATAAACAATTTACCCATTTGCAATTTTAAAAGACTTCTGTCAAAAAAAATAATATAAACATATATTTTCAACTAGAATCCATAAAATTTATTCATAAATAAGCCACAGAAAGATTTATTGTGGACGAAGAACTAAATTTTGAAAAAAATTGTAGTAAACATGGACACAATACGAGAATATCAGAACAATATCGTATACAACTTTCTAAAACGAGACAAGGACAGTCGGGACTAATAAACCGGGGACTGAAATTATACAACAAACTACCAGACACAACTAAACAAAAGACTTTGACAACCTTCACAAAAGATGTTCAAATATCATAATTGAGAGTAAAATATGAATTTAAAAAAAATCCAAAATATTTTGTAAAATATATCTAATTTGTAAGGGTTTAACAATAAAATTTCAAATAAAGAAACATAAAAAAGGAGTGAAAAGTTTTTGGGGAGATGTTGATGTAATAAATCCGGTGTACAAGCATTATACGCCGTTATCACATATCACATCATCCAGTAGTAAAGATGAAAGAAATATTAAGTTTAATATAATTGATGGCATGTGAGTAAAAAAAATGCGCTTTATTCATAGAAGAAGCTACACATTCTTGGCAACGACATGTGTTGTACACAAATGCAAATAAACATCAAGTTGAGAAGGAATTTCATTCGAGAGATGTTCTGTAGTACTACAATTGGCATGCCGTCAATGAATCCCAGAAGCGAGAGGCGAGTATGGTAGGTATAGGTAATAGGTACTACGGATGTAATAACTCCGACGTGAGCGACTGTTTATTTGTATCGAGTGTACAGAGTACAGTGTACCGAGTACCGAGCTACAAGCGGCTTCGAAAAACATACATTAATTTATTATTCTCAACCATAAGACGGGTGACGACAAATCTCATTATATCACAGAATGTCAGCAATTGTTCCACGGAATAAATATTATTACGTTAATTTAAGAACTAAAAGAGACTTCCAAATATGCAGTTAACCCTTCAGGGCCTAAAGGGGGTATCTAGGGTCCCCGAGGTAACAAAGTTTTTATAATAACTGTTTTGTTAATCATTATATTGATTACATTTTTTCGCATAGTTTTACTCTATAGTAAAATATTACAACAGAGATGAAGAATATTTAAAAGAAGATAATATAGAAGTCTAAACATCTACAGGGCTTATGACCTGTCAATGGCTGGTTTAAGTGGTCACTTTACACACTGTGTAACATTCGCCATTCTGCCCATATTTGAACATCTATATTCCTTCAATTCTTTCATTTGTTGATTGTTGTGAAGCTCTTTAACTTCACAAAATGATAAAATCTATTTCGGAAATTTAATTAGCATCCGTTGGGATCATTATTTTACGGAAAAATGTACGAATTTTACAGAAAAGTCGATATATTATGAAACGGTTTTATAAACACTACCATATAAATACTCCCGGTACCCTCTTACGAAACCCGCGGATTTTTTTCACGCTTAGGGCCGGAGAGGTTAAGAGCTTTATATAATGAGTTGTGAGTAATATAAGCGATCTGTTATGTTTATAGCAAAATATTGTATGGTTTGTTCTTAATTTTATAACATTGCCAACATCATAATAATTGATTATAAATTATTATGTTAAATAAATTAAATAGGTGGGTACATTGAACTAATAAAATATAAGAATAATAGATAATTTGCACCGAAACAATTTCTCTATTAAAATAAAAAATTAATTCGGTATCCATAGAAAATGAATGAATAAATCATAATAAGAATAATAGAAAAATCTTTATTAAACATATAAAAAAATATATTCAAAAAACAAAGGTTGAATGGCGGACTTATTGACAATATATTTTTTTACAGTCTGACCAAAAACTAATTTGAAAAAATACAATTATAAAATAATTAACAATTAAATGAAATAATGAAGTAAATAAATAAAAAGTTAAAAAATACAAAAAGGAAAAACATTATATTAGTTATGGTGTCTACTGCTTACGTTATTAACAATGTTTTCATTGATTCTGTTTTCGTTTCATGTGTTAATGAATGTTGAAAACATCGTCATAGGTTTAGTCGTGACATTGATCGTATCATTGATTTTTAAACAAACCGGAGGTTGTAAATAATAAAAAAATGCGAAGATCAGTGTGAATATAAGATTTAAATAAATAAAATATTTAGCGGCCAAAAAATATTCTCACGTTTAAATTTAATAAAAAGCGTACATATCTTACACATTTTTTTATTTTTAATTATCCAGGAAATTTATACATAAAGAAAAAAACAAAATCTAAATCCGACCAAACTAAGAAAAGTTTATCGACGCGTTTCTAATACAAATAAAAAACTTAAGAAATAACCATAAAAATCAATCATCAAATAAAACAATACTATAAATTAAAAATAATGCAACAAATCTCTGGGAAAAGGAGCCGAACATGTTTTTACACTTATTTTTGTTGATTTTGATTGCATTGGTAAAGACAGTGACGGAAAATTAAGACATAAATTGTTTATCACGCTATGAATAAAATAATATAACTTAAACAATAATTTAATAATACAGTGTCATTATCGTGTAAGCGTAAAATGGCAGATAAAAAGGACCACTCATAATAGCAGCAAGTAGTAGTAAAATAATAAAGATATGAAAGTCATCGGATACTTAAGCGAAATAGTACTTGAGTAAGTATTGACGACAGACATTATAGTGGATTAAAATTATACACACATATTGTGGATTTCATTGAACCGCTCATTCAACAATCGGCAAAGTTCAATGTCACGCACACTGCAGTTCACGACTTTTTATGTATAGGTATATTTATAGCAAATCAAATTCAGGGTCATTGTTTTTCATTTTGTACTAATCGGTCGATCCGCGCATTATCACACGAATTTTAATGTAGCCGCCATGTTTATAATAAAGTTATGACAATACAGCAGTTAAGTTTTTTTTTTTGATATATTTTACATGCCCCTTAATTTATTTAAGAATAAATTAAGACTTATTATTTCTGGCTGGGATACGATCCCACTTATTATTTAATGATGCACACACCTGAACACTTACTCCCACACTAATACACATAAACACACATCTACACTTACTGTCATACAAATACACATAAACACATCTTTTTGTTGTAACACAATTTAATAAAATGAATGATTTTTATTTAGAAACTTCGCTGGCCTATCTTTAAACCGTATTTTAAAAACATATTATTATATCATTGTCGACTGTTTGTTTCTTTAAAATAAATAAATAAGTTGAAAATGTTATTCTCTTTACCGAACGTTAAATCATTTTATTTAGGAACAATGACAAACAATCAGTAATAAATACTTCAGGATATTAAAAGTACTGCTAAGTATACCCGCCACCCTTATAATTGTTCACAGCATGCAATGTTTAGAAAAAGCGGGAAAAAATGCAACGTAAACAACAGTTTTCTGTTCGAGTGCAGCCAAATTCTCGTGTTATTTATTGAACGTATTTTTCTTACAAATTTGAATTATAAAGAGCCACTGCATAACCATATAAAATATAAGACAAAATATTATTTCACATATCCGGTTAGGACGTTTTTGATAATGTGTCACAGTGTAAATTAATTCCTATACGTGTCTTCTTTTCTCTTGCCAAATTCAATCCTGTCCCTCTAGCGCCTAAATGAAGATTCCGCAAAACAAATTAATACTTATTATTTGTCATCTGAAAATCAGTGCCCGCTTTGATCTCGACCAAAATACGTGTTTAATCGCTGATCGATTTTTGCTACAAAAACGCGTCGCAAAATATAAAAAACCCATAATAATTATTTTAAAATAAACCATCGCGAAAAACATATTTAATAATAAACAAAAATCACAGTTCTTGCTTAAACTAATAAGAATGCTGACGAACGTTTGCAGCGCGGCGTGCGTGGAACCTGTGCCTCGCACGCGATTTTCCACGCGGTATGCGGGTAAATCAAACCAGTTTGAAAAAAAAACTAAAATAAAATTGTTTTGATTCTCTTTAGATGGGAGATTATGAGCAAGGCCTTTATTTCTTAAAAGTGAATTTTTCTGTTTTATATAAGTCTTTATTTTATTCTTAAACATTGGGGAACAGGAGGGATATTTTCTTTATTCGTAGCAAGCCAATCAGGAACTTCCTAATATAAAAAAACCTGAGCTGATACGGGATATTGTTCTGTATCCCTTGCATGACCTGATAGCTATTTGCCTTTGGATGGAGTCCAGTTTCCTACGGTTTGGTTTCTTCTTACTTAGTACTTTATGTACCATACAAAACCGCTTGTTTGCAAATCTATGTAAATAGCAGCAAATGTCGCAAAACCGCTCGCCACTAAGGCCACTCACAGTATGGAGTTTTACTGCTTAAGCAGTTCATCCAGAGGAATCGGAAAAAGTATTTTAAAAAAAGGTCAGTCCGTTCACTCCATTTCCTTGTTATCCATTTGCGCTGTGACATTTACAAAAATAATAAAACTACTATTGTGAACTAGCTTACGCTTCACCATATCATAATCTTTAATCACAAATTTCTCTGACTGAAACATTTCTAGATTTCTTAAGACATTCTGGTAAATTGTTGATTATGTTTTAACCTTTTTTAAACAAGTTGATTCGAGTCCAGGAGCTCAATCACAGATGGCTATCGACATGCTAAAAAACGTGCTAAGTATTTGAGCGATCACCACGAACAATCATGAACACGCTGAAGTTAAAGCGGTCGCGTTGCAAAACGAAATTCAACTTCGGTCAGTTCAAGAGGATTGGTTGAATCTCGCACAGGAACTTATCTATGGCGTTTTGCAACGCGACCGCTTTAACTTCAGCGTGTTCATGATTGTTCGTGGTGATCGCTCAAATACTTAGCACGTTTTTTAGCATGTCGATAGCCATCTGTGATTGAGCTCCTGGTCAATCTCAACCTGCCAAGCATCAAATTGCTTCGAATTATAGCTGGATGGATGTAAAAATAAAATAAAACCGTAGCATTTAAAATCAATGTTTCAGCGCTGAACTAAACGAATCAATTTGAAGTTAGAGGATTACATAGTGGAATGGAAGCAAGTCAGATTTTGCCGGTAGACTATGTCTCGCCGGGAGGATTTACGAGAGTGATAGCGTCGGCGTCGCCGCCGCCGCCGCCGCCGCCGCGCGCCGCCGGGCTGTCTGCGGCCGAGAAAAGCAAGTCGGAAAACTCCGATAACAATTAGCGGCGCATTCACTCGACGCGGGCGTGCGCGGGAGGAGGAAACGTGACAGAGATTACGCCGGATTGAACTGGGAATCCATACAAATGTTGCAAGATAAAACAGGGGTAAACTTCTTATCCAACTGTACAATAAATAAAAAAAAAACAAATGTAATTCTATAATTGAAGATATAATATATGCATGTGATATTGTATCGACGAATACCTTCAAATTGCATGTTTTCTAGTATGTATCTTTGTTGAAATACCTTATAAAATAAAATATTTAAAACGACTGACTAAACATCATCATTCCCTTTCCGCACCTAATGGAGCATAAGGCACTGCATCGGTACATCAATCGCAGCGAATCTTGATCATTTTTGTAACATGAAGGTGAGATGGTCAGTCTTACGCTTCAGGTACCTGTCCAGGAACTATGACATATTCTAGTGTGAAAACACCCCTTTAAATAAATATTTCATGTCAACCACGTCGGAAATCGAGCCCGAGACCTCTTGCATGGTAGGCAAACGCTCTGACCATTACACCACGAGGCCGACCAAACATACGTAATTTTTTATATATATACAGACATAAAAAAATGATTTATTACGATATAACAATACTTTATGAACTCATTTTTTTTGTGCTATATTATTAATGTCTTTTTATGTATGACAGTACATACTACTACCATCACGCCATTTCCACGTAGGGCTAGGCAGAAAGAATGGACCGCCACACACGTCTATCCTGGCATATATTCCTAGCTTCTTCCACAAAATTAGTAGTTTTCTTAAGATTTAATAAATGCATTTTTTTGTAAACCTTGACGAAGAAGCTTGTTTGCTTTGAAATTGATCGGTGGAATTTTTTAAAATTAGTAGTTAAAAACGAAGTTGTTTTTTTTAGCATATTTTTTTATTCAAAATCTTAAGGAATCGGGGAGCTATCTGGCGTATATCGCGTCTTTGGATATTGAAAGGACCTAATAACATTGATCTAGCGTAGTGTGTCGTGGCGCCACATAGCTCCCCAATACACCGCAACACAGGACACGACAATGTACTCGCTATTTGCTAATGATAAAAAAAGATCGAGCTACGGCTAGCGAGTGTAAACATATGATGCACGCAAGAATGTCTGCATTAATTGCACTAAAATTGTAAAAGCCCAAAATATCACTTTTTTTCTATTATGATTTGAATTGTAGAAATGTAAACAGGGGCAAAGTCTGCGGCCAAACTGATAAAATATACCACTGGCATTGAGGCAGGTCGTGTACATAAGATAATGAGCCAATGAGCGTATATTGGATATGAAGGTATCGCCTGCAAATAAAGACTTATATCTGTGTTTTGTTAGATATCACCTGTTTTATCAGGGCGTCTAGTGACGAGTCAATTTATTTTCATTATTGCCCAGTGAAAGATTAATTTCTTACTTTACTAAATGTATCCGCAAAGTAATTATTCATTGATAATTTTAAGTTACTAGAATTTCATTCGTCCATGCACTTTGTAGCTGCAAGACGATAAGTAATCGAGTTTTAATAGGTAAATGTTATCAACAATCAAATATCTAAATTAAGTAAATGGGGTCTAGAATTCCAGCCGTCCATGCGCTCAGTAGCTGCAAGACGTGTTGTAATCTAACTTCTATTTTTGTAAATTTGTTTTCAATTTCGTTTTTTAAGATATCACTTAAACTCTAAACTTCATTGTGAAATAAAAAAAATGTAAATAGGGGCTAAATTTCTTACTGTCCATGCGCTCTGTAGCTACATGACGTGATGGGATATTTTTTTATTGTACAGCGCCCTTGAGGTGATTTTCACAAATATGGCGCTATATTAATTATCCAAAAATATATATACATATATGTTAATGTATTGATGCTAAGCAATATCCGGTATCAAATTGGTTCACCTGTAATGACATTGTAGTGCAAATTAAAAAATGCGTCGATAACTGTACAGGAATGCCCATCTCCAACCCGATTATAAACGCTGTCTTCATCGGTACATATCGAGACAGTTTAAACTAAAATCGATATTTATGTACGAAAATGTGTACATTTAATTAAAAAATCAAAGTATGTACGTCGGTAATCAGTAATTGAACATATTTAGAAAAAAGACAAAAATTTTATATTTTTCATACAGAAAACTTAACTTTACTTTCACCCTCTAATGGGCATCTTCAGACTGATAAACATTATACAGTGTATAGATAATTGATTTTGTTGAAATCTTTAAAAACGTTTACGTTATGTGTGGGTAACAATGAGTTTTTATATAAATCATTCTAATATGCGACAGGCTTACTCAAGCAAAAATTATATGTTTATTTGGTTAACCGACAGGCACTCACACATTAACATAGACTTATTGAACATTCGAAGGCACTGTACAGTGCGATCGAACATTCAAATGTTTTTTTTAATGTGTTAGTGCCAGTCGGTGAACCAAGTGGAGATACAAATTTCATTTGTGTCAGTAAGCACACTAAAATATTTTATTTGAAAACATTATGTCACTAACAAAGGGTTATTAAACATTCTAACGCACTGTACCTAGTATTACTATATGGCCGACAGTTGTGAGTGGGGAAAAAATTAATACGTATTACGATATAATATTATTATAAAGACAAGAAATATTCATTTAATTTTATTTGTTTGTGTAATAATGTTTATTTGTAGCATTCGTAATAATATGCATGCTTCCACTTTCTATTTTCTTGTATCCTAACTCAACACAGCGTAGCTGTAGTTTGTTTTTGACCAAGATAATTTTTTTAACGAAATTGAGTTAACAAATTACAACAGGGATGGAGAATACCTTAACTAAGGGAATATGGAAGTCTAGGCATTTACAGGGCTTATGACCTGTCATT
The DNA here is from genome assembly GCF_059751315.1 of Micrasema longulum. NCBI lineage: Eukaryota > Metazoa > Arthropoda > Insecta > Trichoptera > Brachycentridae > Micrasema > Micrasema longulum. The sequence goes on from NW_028278758.1 coordinate 110,938, forward strand.
GGCTGGTTTATTGAGTTAAGTGTACAGGAGTTCTGAAATAGGATTAATTTATAAAAGAAAAATGAAAAAAAAAATTTTTTTTAATTTTTGTTTAAGGGGATTTTTAACGAATATTGTCGTAAGTTGTGGTCATTATTTATGCTTATTTCGTAAAAAATCTTTAAAGCTCTATTTAAGCAGATTTGTGTTTTAGTCAGTTGGCAAAAACGAACTGAAGCGACGACAGGTCTCTTGGCATCATAGATAAGGGATACTTTATTATTTTTTTGTAATATGTATCTTCATAGGAATAAATAAAAATAATGTTAATATTACAATTGTACCATTCGCTGTTTTTTTCTACTATTCGAGCTAATACATGACATGATATGATTATGCATTCAGACAAGTTAATAATTTGATGAAAACGAAGTAGTAACAACCATGTCAAGATCACTTATCGACAGAAAACGCGAATTGATGAGTTTTATCGCCCTCGTATCTTCGTACGCACGGTTTAACATTCATTCAAACTTATCGAATCTAGAAAAAAAAAACCTATACGTTTATTATTAATGAACACTTGAAAGATTGTTTTAGAACATTATTGTAAGTCCTGAAGATGGGTTGAGAAAAAATGAAGTTTTTTATTGATGTAACAGTTGAGTTTATGTTTTCATGTCACAGCAGGCTGATGGACAGAAAGGTATTTTCAAAACCTTGTAAAAAAACAATCACTGTTGTAAAGCGCCTTTGGGGTTATTTAATTCTTCTACGAAATAAGAGTAACAACTTTTTTCCCTTTTAAACTGAATAGCGTTGTAGTGCAGGGCCTCGATTATGATGGGAAGATAAAGACGTCATACCTTCACCTTGACGGTATAGTTGAAGATTAATCCGCTCTAGTGATTACAAAGATATACTACCGGCCCCCCACCTTCAGGTTTTGGGTAGGTACATCGATATGAAATAAGGGGAAGCGTACGTCACGGTACACATATCTACGCTCTAAAATGACAGCTTCAATATTACGTCATAGTTGAAAATAAAATTCTCCCGACCGACTACGAAGATATACTATCGATACCCCCCACCATCAAGTTTTGGTGCAAGTACATCGGTTTATACCGACGGATCTAGAACCCCTCGACACGTTTATCTACGCATTAAAAGTGTCAAAAATTTTGTTCCGAGTTTTTTCTTTAATTACGATTTATTAAAAGCCTATTAAAAATATGAGAGAGAAATATGTAAATTTTGAAGTCGAATTGTATTCCGACATAACAGTCAGATTATGAGAAACGAGCGGCTAGATGCAAAAATAATCTCGTAAGGTTCTGCTCTATACTTAGAATGTTAAAACTGTAAAAAATAAATTTAATTATATTTTTTCCATCTGCTTTACTATCTTTCCGAAAAGTATGTATCGAAACGTTAAAGGAGCTGGCTTTGTAGCCAATCGGTAGACAGATACAGACGATCGTTGAGCGTACCGTGTAGAAATTTAATTATATTTTTTCCATCTGCTTTACTATCTTTCCGAGTGTATGTATCAAGACGTTAAAGGAGCTGGCTTTGTAGCCAATCGGTAGACAGATACAGACGATCGTTGAGCGTACCGTGTAAGTCATACAAAATATTCACGTTCAAGAGAGCATTTTTAGCTTGAATTGGGATTTATTGGAGTTTATAATCGCTTTGAAGTAAGCACTTTATATTACAGAAGCCTATTTAAAATATAAATTAGAACTTTTAAAAATGATAATGACGTATAGAACGCGGACTATTTTTCTGCGGCCATTCATTGGGCTTGTTTCGATCATATGATGTCGATATGACAAGTAGGTAGAACATACCGAGGTAAGATACAGATAGTACAGAAGTTAAGTATACCGTCTCGATACAGGTGAAGATAACGTTCATAATCGAGGCACTGAGGTTTTAAACCCAACGTTTTTTTTCCAAAACTTCTAGGTTCAGTCTTATTTTTTTATTTATTGGCCAACGAGCTCTTTCACCTAAGCTCTCCCCAAGCCAGGTTAATCGTTTAAAAACATATCAAAACATTAAATAGTAATATTAAACATGCTATGGAGTTTCATCAAGAAATAGCTATAAAAAATATTATTAATAAAAAAAAAAATGTTTCAATGTTTTAACAATGCACAGAGGTTCATTGTTTCAGGTCGCGACTAGCTAGGAATTTTCAGTGTTAAGGTAGGACTTTTTTTGTTACGTGTGTTTTTTTATTAAATGATGCTAAAACAATTTAAATCAATAGGGTCAGGAATAATGAGACGAAATTGAAATCTTTCATATTTTCTCACTAAAGAATCTAGTTAAATGTATAAATTTTTAGACATAAATATATATCTATGAATAGACTTTCATTATATTTTACATTTTCTTTGACAATTGTAACTATTTAAGGGGGAAAAATAAAAATTTAGTCTTATTTTTACCCTCATTACGGGGCAAAAAAATGAAACTGGAGTAAAATGCAAAACACAAATAAAAAATTATAAAACTAACATTAAATCGGACGAACAATTGACTAAAACAACATACCTATTACACAAATTAAGAAACATGGCACATCTAAATAAAAATAACGAACAACGACAAACGTTTGATTTGTATGAAAAAAACGTATTTAAAAATTCATCAAGGAGTTTCCTACTTAAATCCATTTACACATTAAATTATAAACCCACACTGAACTGACTGAGCTATTCGCAATATGCAAAACCAATGTAATTTATACATATTATATAGATTAATGTATAAAGACGATAAAAAAACCAGGCTAAAGTACAGAAACAAATCAGTACGTAAAGTCGAGTAATTTTGAATATACATAAATTAAATTCCTCGCAGATTTTTATTTGATGGCGGGTGTGGTGGGGGGAGGCGCGAAGGGGTCATTGGTCCGCCCTTGCGGAGTCGACGGTCGGCGACCCGCCCAAGGCCACACCACCCCACCCCCACCACCGCCCCCGCCCAGCACCGGCCGCAAGCCGTGGGCGTACTTCCATTTATATTATTCAAGTTACTAGAGTTATAGGGCACCGTGAACTCTGCTTGTTATTCATTTGTGATGAGTTTACCTGCGTTTATGCTGACATTAAAAGTTTCCCTAAACTTTTGCTGTCTATAAAAATCTTAGAAAGTTTTAAATAAAAATGTGGCAATGTATTTTTCCAACATTAGCTAAAATTCGAATAGTGTGTGGTCATTCAGACAAGAGAAACTTAGTATTTGTTTACAAATCTTTTGACATACTAATTTAGGTGTTTATATTTTAAGGATTTTTAAAATTTTTATTTTAATATTTTAAAGCCAGTGTTTTACATAATTTGAATATTAGCGGTGCACATAATCAACCTCGACATATAAAAGTTTGTCGCAAGAGGCAAAATTAGCAGTTCTCAATGGAGTCCTAGCGCCGACACTCGCGTATGGGAGCGAAGTGTGGAATTGAAAAAACGAGGGTGAAAGCAGGCTGAATGCTGTCAAAATGCGATCTCTCAAGCGAATGTGTGGTAAAATTATTTTCTACAGATGCGCTAATGTCGAGATCAGTAAGGCTGCGATAGGCATTATCGACAAAATCAAGAAAAGAGTTTTGTATTACATGTAGAGCAAATGGACAGCGACAAAACGACAAAAATATTTACGATGCTAGTGTTGATGGATGCAGAAATCGAGGAAGACTGATAAAAACATGGAATGACCAAATCGAACAAATACAAAAGAGTCGGAACAATCGGCGCGCGTGCTTGAGAAGATTTATGAATGTAGAGGAAGCGAGATATGCACGCAAAGACAGAGTGATAAGGCGTTCTATATCTTCCCTGGCGGGGAAACGGCGTGAGTTTGATTTTTTTTTATATCCACGCTTATTATTTACTTAATAAAAAAAGAAACATGATCATAAATATATTAATATAAAATCATAATCTAGAAGTTGATAGTTATTTTCTACCCGTAGGAATCAGCGGTTTGAGTAAATAACGTTTTAGATGAAGTTTTAGTGGTCATTATTGTCTTAAATGCTCCCATCTGCAAACCCGATTGAGGATCATAACTATTAATAAGCAAAATGACACCCAATGGGGCACAAGTTATGGGAGGGTAGCTAGAGATAGAAGTTTGCAATTAGCAATAATAGACGTAAATATAAATTTACGGCTATGTCTAGTAGGGGATGAATAAGTCCGAAAAAGCAAGAAAAAATTTCTTATTGAAACTGAAAATCGAAAATCAATAATAAAAAAAATAACTATTTTAAATATATTCGTGCAATACGTAAAAAAGGCATCGAGTCGTTTATGGATCGATATAAAAAAACAAACATTTTAAAAATGTTGAAGTGAAATATTTTGAAACATGTCGTATTTTTCGGACCATAAGACGCACTATTTTACTATGAAAATTCAACCAAAAATTGCGTGAGTCTTATAGTTAGATGAGTCTTGACGTAAAAAAACTTTTTTTTTTCTAAAAATTGATAGATACATTTTGGTGTTCAAAAAAACAAACATTTAAAAAATATTGAAGTTAAATATTTTTAAACATACCGCATTTTTCGGACCACAAGACACACTATTTTACTCTGAAAATTCAACCAAAAATTGGGGTGCGTCTTGTGGTTAGATGAGTCTTATCGTCTGAAACATTTTTCTTTCTTTCTAAAAAATAATAGATAAATTTTGGGGTGCGTCTTATGGTGGGATGCGTCGTATCGTCCGCAAAATACGGTAATATTTTGAAAAAACAATTCGTTCTAACCACATATTATTATTAAATTGGTTTCGGAGCTACATGTGATTCCTAATCAAGGTATGTATTTTTTTAATTAATAACATATTTATTTATTTATTTATTTAATTTTACAATACGCCCAAGGGGCATTTACAAAAAATATACAGTTAAGTACAAACATAGTGCGTAAAAATTTAAAAGATAAACAATGCTTTTTTGTATACATTTAGAAACAATAAGAAGCATACTGCCATGCAAAATAAAAAGTGAAACTTTACATAGTAAAAAAGAAAAAAATAATTTTATACGGATATAATAAAAGTAATTGAATTAAAAAGCAGATTGTAAATAACTTCTAAAGAATTCAAACAAAAAAATATATACATTTTCATACTTATAAGTATAAAAAAAAAAAAATATATGTAAATATAAGTAATTACATTATTGAAAAAAACGTTGTGAAAGTGTTTTTATTTTAATTACATAATGAATTTATTAATTTTGGTATTTCCGAACGTTTGTTGAAAAATACTGAGTTTCACCCCCCGGAGTTATAAAAGAGTCAGAAATTAAACACGAATATTCAAACATAGGCAGAATGGTTAAAGTTACACGGTGTGTAAAATAGTCAATTAAACCAGCTAATGACAAGTCAAAGCCCAGTAAATGTTAAGACATCCATACCAATGTTTTCCATCCCTGTTGTAAAAAAATAATAGGTATAAAATACAATTTTGCAAGTTTTATTATTTCCATGGCTTGATTTGAAATTTTACAAAAATATTTGCTAATTGATGAATTTAGTGGTAAGCGAGTAGGTATGTTGATTTAAAACTATTTTGATAAAAAATCTGTTTTTAAATATTTCGTTAATCTATTACAAAAACGCTATCACACTTTTTTTTTATTTTATGTTCAATCAATTTTATAATAGTTCTATGAACTCTGTTAAATATTTACTTTTAAAATGTTTAATCACTTTTACGGTACCGTTACAAAATAAATTCTATTATAAAAAACTTTGTACCTGGCTCAAAGTTCGTACTAGTTAAAACATTAGGATGACAGTGAAAGCTGGTGTGCATTTAATTATCTCCGCCACTTAAAAGTTTCCGTCGTTTATCAATTATTATTATTGGGGGTAGGTATAACGTTATATCATATATATGTCATTATCATCTAAGCCTTAACACCTTATGAGCAAGTATTTCATTGTCAACCTACTCAGGATTGAACCCAAGACCTCAAGCATGGTTCAATAATACATTACGAGGCTGATTTTTGTCCACTCGATTTCCTGTTTCAATCTTTTCACTTGAGAGCCAGCGAGTCGAAAACACTCGACCAGGATTTTGATTATCTTTTGCACACAGAACTGTATACTTTTTCCGCCGTATACATACTCAAATAGTAGATCAAAGGTCGTGTTATTTTATGAGATACTTCGAAAGTTTTCGTCATATCAGAACATATTATGACCTTTTATAGTGTTCACTCGTTTTACATTAGATAATGGACAAATGCACAGTTTTGCAATAAATCACAGTCCATAAAAGCATTTTGACGACGATTATTAATCTCCGTAAGATTTATGTGCGCATGGATATTTGAACTGACATAGCAATGCGGGGGTTATTCCTCCAGCATCCGATAAGCCGAATCGACAGGTAAAAGGCTGTGACGATGCGCCACTATAGCCGAAATCGAGTTAAAAATACAACTTTTCTCAGAATTTTAAGCTGCGTCGAATTAGTGACTATCGGACGTAAATTTAAGAATTTATAAAATCAACGAATTTATATCACACAAAGTTGGACTAACATTTACGAATTTTCAATTAGTTTTACAATAAAATTTATTTTTGGTATTCATCATATATATGCCTATGTAGGCCTGATAAATGTTTATAACATAACAACTGTCTTACATACATTGTTTTGAATTATTCAAAATAAAATCAATTGTTATCATTTAAAAAATATACATGTTTGATTCTTTTGATCACATTATGAAACATCAGTAAATTAGCCATTTTCATCATCATCCCGTTTCCGCACCTAATGGTGCATAGGGCACTGCATTGGTATACGAATCGCAGCGTATCTTGATCATTTTTGTTACATCAAGAGAAGGTGATCAGTCTTACGCTTCGGGTACCAGTCTAGGGACTATCAAATATTCTAGTGTAAAAACACCCTTTTAAATAATACTTCATTTCAATCATGTCGGGAATCGAACCCGAGACCTCTTGCATGGTAGGCAAATGCGCTGACCATTACACCACGAGGCCGACAAAATTAGCTATTTTACCGTCGAAATAAAAAATTAAAAAAACATGTGGCATAATCAGTGACAAGCAAAATCTTGGCGAATCGTTAATCAACAAAGTAATTTATTTAGAGTTCCGAAATGGCGTATCGGAACGAAAGTGTAGAATGTAGAGTATTGGAGAATACATACGACGTAATAGGATGCACCGTGGTGTAAATTTATTGTGTCATGCGATGCAAGATGCGGAACTTTCTCCTTTTCCGGCCCTGATGCTACGGAGGCGGACACTCACAAAGAAACAGATTACGAAACAGACCACGGATTATATTACAAAATCCAATATTGTCCATTAAATGTTCATATTTTTACATTGACATACACAGGAAGTTGGACAAATCAATAAAAAGTGTACGATGAATTTGATACAAAGAAAAAATAAAAACTTTTTTTTGAAATTAGTGTACCGGCACAGATACAAATGCCTTTCATAAACATAAATACATTTAAACACAATAGTGTTCTATTGCAAAATTATAAAATAATACAAAACAATATATTTGGGAATAATTATTGATAAATATTTTAAATGGACAGAACACATAGAATATTTAACACAAAAAATTAGAAAACTTTCTTTATATATATCCATATCTTTTTAATATTTTTATATTTATTTATTGAAATCTACAGTCATATACAATAATACGGTTATAATATAATAGGTACTTTAAACTAGACTAAAATGATCTCAAACTTATAATTATCAATATACGTAATGTGTCGTAAATTACACAAGAATAGAATTTGGAAAACCACAAATAAAATGTTTGTACATATTTACTATTGTAAATTTAAAATAAAATAAAAATATATATATATTGTATTTACTCATCACTACTCACCCACGGTGACAATGCCTGCATGCTGTCGCTGATTTCCCTTTTGAATTTATTATTATTCAAGTTGAAGATATCACTCGCATTGGCTCCAATAATATTATTATTTAAGTCGCATATTCTATAAATGCGCGAATTTTTTGCTGCATTAGTGTTTGCATCGGTGCAGTAAAATAATTTGGTGTGACGGGTACGTTTAAAAGGTACATGGAAATTAATTAAACTTGGTAAATTGGGGGAGTCAGTAATACCATTTAAAAGCTTAAATAGAAACATTAAGTCAGCAATCTGTCATCTATTATTCAAAGAGTTTATTTTAAAATGTACTCTCGCTTCATTATAATTATTGAATTGGTAATTATTTCTGTATGATAGACATTTAATTAATTTATTTTGGACCTTTTCTTCATGTCATTAAAGTTGCATATTTAAGTCGATACGTAACATCTTATCCCTAATTAACATTTATTTAATGCCGCGTTTGAAGATATTTATCAGAATAGATTAAGTGCTTCGGATCGTCGCTTTAGTTCGTTTTTGTCCAACAGACCATTTTTAACGAAATTGAGTTAAGTGTACAGGAGTTCTGAGAAAGCCTTTATTTATACAATTCTAACGTTTTTTTGTTTAAGGGGTTTTTTAACTAATTTTGTCTTAATTTTTTGTCATTATTTATGCGTATTTCGTAAAAAAAAAACTTTAAAGCTCCATTTCTGCAGATTAGTGTTTTGATCTGATGAACAAAAACGAACTAAAGGGACGGTGTGCCATTTAAAAAAAATGTTTAGCGTAAGCAGCAGGATAAATCTAAACTATGATCTAACTAAATACATAAAATGAATAATACGACCATACTAGAAATTAATGAACATGAATATTTTGACAGCGGGTATGTAGCGGTAATCCGCTCCTTACAGTTAAGTTAGAAGTAATTAATATTATACAAATAGTGTAATCATATATATATTAATGTAAATGATTTTCACCGACAAGCCATAGAGATTGGTTTAGTGAGTCCTGTAATAAAAAAATTAAATATGTATACGTAAGCACGAATTTACGTCAGCCAAAAATAATCAACACTATCTCCGCCATGGCAACACTCCAAACTGATGGAACTATGTAAGAAATGTGACATTCTGACTAAAATTAGTTACTACAAATTTGATGTCTCGATGCTCTTAAATGGAGAGTGAACAGGTGCAATAGATTTTTAATCTCACCGCAATTTGAAATACATAAAAATAAGAAAACACATTTTAAAAATACAGTTACAGTAAAACTCCTACTATCCGAATTAACAAGTGCCAGATTAGACTTCTTTTGAAATAATACAGCGAATTCGAATCATGTTAAACATTTACTTCAACACGTCCAGCAAAGTTAATTGCACAATTAAATTTTAATTAAAAACTTCCCCTTAGCTTTTCCTGACAACGTTCTGGATATTTGACAATCCGAATGACTAGAGTTCGGATAAATGAAGTTCTACTGTAGCTGTTTTTCTTAAATTCAGAATCCAATTGGTTCAGCGCGGATGGGGGGAATTGATTGGCATGAGAGGAAGTTTGGTATTTTTTTTGTAGGTATATATTTATGTAAATATGTATATAAACAACCTAAAGTTAATTAATCTCAATGTGCACTAAAAATACCGTTAAAACGTTACCGTAACCTTAACCAGCCAGTGACAGGTCATAAGCCCTTTAAATGCCTAGACTTCTATATTCCTTTCTCAAAAATGTTTTCCCTCTGTTGCAAAAAAACTAAATATCGTTAAATACTTATTAATTTATATACGCTTCATGTATTTTTTTAAGTGAATACAGATTTTTTAGGTTAACATTGAAAACATCGGACGGACGACGAATAAGAGCACCATTTTAGTTACGTTTCTTATTTTTAAATATTTTTTCAGTCAAATTTAATTAAATAAAGTATTAAAAAACAAAAAATAATCTAAAAGGTTGCAGCTTATTACATATAGGAAAAAAACGAGTGGTCCAATGTTACTTGTATTGAGAAATAAAGTTGGAAACTCTAGTACTTCTTAATTTAATATCATTATAAAGATAAATAAAGCACGCAATCAGATTTATGGGGTCGTCCTCTTAAACAAGCCGTGGAAACGCGTGTAATAAACTCGAGATAATTGCAAATTGGTACGCATGTACACCGTAAATTTTTTTTCTTTCAAGGGTGCTTTTAAGTTTCGCAGAAAGGTCATCATATTCACGATGTACGGCCTCTACAAGATTAAGCGAAATGCGCTCAATAATCAGATCTGTTAGCGATACATCCATGTTCGTCCGAGGAATGCACTTTACAGCCAAGTATCCACTATGGGCGGTTCACAATTCACAGCTGAAACGGCAGGGATGTCAGGACGGACGCAGTGGGCCAAGGGCGACCGCATACGAATTGCTCCCAAACAGATTTATTGCATTCTGCTATACCAGGCTAATAAAAAACGATAAAGAGGCGTTGCAAAATAAGATACACGAATTATTGTGTTTGACGAGCATTAAATCAAAGATTCTATAATGGTAATTGGCAGATTTTAATTAAAAAAAGAAAAAAAAGGCAAAATTAAAAACTATGCAACTCAATATTTAATGTGTGATTAATAAATCTAACTAACCGCAACGTTTCGATTTATTTTAGGTAGGTAGTAAGTGGGTGCTCGATTATCGACAATAATTCTCTATGAAATTCCATTGCAGGATAACATTTTCAATTAGATGTAAATTAAAGATTAAAGCATACATCGAGTACAAGATACAATAATTTATATAGTATAAATTACGAAAAAGGTCTAGAGAAACAACAATATTGATTTCTGGTACCTAAGTAAGTAGGTAAGTACGAGTAAACCACTATTTACATTGGCTTTTTAAAAAGGGTGAACACACATCAGCTAAGAAATCACATGTTTACAACATCATAAATTCATTAAAATCTGGTTTTACGGGTACAATGAGAAAACCTACGCTTTTAAATTATTTTACTGTTTTCGTTTTGTTACTTATGATTTTTAGAGCAAATATTGTTCACTGAAATAATATTAGTAGCGACATCGATATATACCATGAAATAGTGTTTTAATTGATGGAGAATGACAAAAAAACAATAATGCGTGTAACTACTATTTTGTTTTTAAGAAAATGAACAACAAAAAAAGATTTTGATGTACAGCGCGGGATTAAACTGTGCAACTCGGTTGTAAACTTAGGCTATACCCTGTCTGCGAGAGCACTACAATTAATGATACGAGTCATAAACGTATAATCATTTATATTATTTTTTAATTTATTGCATAAGTGTATTTCCAGGGTATTCTATTTGGGAGTTAAAATTTAAATTAAGTTTTCTGTATGAAAAATAGAATATGTTTTAATTTTTGTTTCTAAACATGTTCAATTACAGATTACCGTCGAAGATACAGTGGGCGGTATTGAATAAAGTACATCGGGTTTAAGAAAGAGACTGACGGCATAGTCGGCAAACTGCGGCTTTGTAGAGCGACGTCTTTGTGATACATACATGCATACAGATACCGAACTCCTGCGACAGAGACGACGCTCTACAAAGTCAGCAGTCTCATTCTAAAGCCCGATTTATTTTATTTACTGCCGGGTACTGTACTTTGAATTTTCATACAAAAATATTGATGCTAGTTTATACTGTTTCGGGGTTCATAATCGCGGCCCAGAGAATCTATATTATACAACACTCAAAAGTTTATTTATTTATTTGACGGACTTATGCAGTCCATTCTAACAATGGTAAATACAATTTCTTATAATAAATACAAGCACTAATAAATTAAAATACAATTAAATAAAATTTAAAAAATTAAAAGCTAGGACAAAAAAAAAATTACTGCCTCAAGACAAGATCCGGTCTATCTTAGTGAATTTTTAAATCTATAAAGACTTACACCAAAAAAGTTCAGATCTTGTCTCGAGTTAAAAATACGAAGTTTAAAAACAATATGGAGTTTCCTCTGTTCAGGTTAATCTCGATAAAACATGGCTCTTCCCATTTTAAGGTGGATTTTTTGGGAATTACATTCAGTATCGATATAATTTAGTTTTATATCGATTCCGAAGAATTACAGTTATTAAGAAAACTAGAACTTATTAAAATAAAATATCAACTTAGAAAATATAAATGGATTGTCAAGAAATGGTCCTTGGCCCCAAAATGAGACGTCCAAAACGATGACGGTTCTAAAAACGAATATTATACCTCTTTAGTAAATAGGTAATTAATTACGCTATACTGGCACCTCACTCGTGTGGGAACTACCTCTTTGTGTGGGGGCTTAAGAGCTCTAGTCGGTTGAGATGATAGTATTATACGGACGGGTAAGGAGTAAGAAGTAAGGAGCGAGGAGCGAGGACCAAGGAAACACAAATACGAAGGTTTGTTGGCCTAGAGTAGTATCCCCAGTGACCCAAAGATAAAGTTGCCATACGTTGCGTATTTTCGGGACTGCCACCGTATTTTACTGTCCAGTTACGTATTAACCTGTTTTTAACTAGCATAATTGACATCACAACATACAAAAAAACAGTCAAATCTTCGCGTCGTTTTACCGCAGGAGTGGAAAGAGGGGATAGAACGACACACCACTATGTTTGGATACACACCTCGCTTTGTCTACATAAATGCATCTTATGCACGCACTTCGATCATTACAAGTTTTGACATGTCCATCTCATGTTGAATTTGGTCGTGACATGTCTTTCTAGTTTTCTACACCCATCAACATTCGTAATGCCAATATTTTTAGATATTCTTACTCTGTCCATTCGTTCGTTCTACATGTTTAAAAAAAAAAAGCACCCTATTCTTAATTTTGTCAATGATGCTACGAATCTCGACATTGGTGCACATTTGGCACATCTCAAAGTAAAACAAAAAAAAAAAAATTAAGGGTGTTAAATCAAATAAAAAAAATAGATTATAATTCAACCAACAATGCTGAACATACGAAACTAGAGATGATAAAAAGATATGATTATCAATTAGGAGAAAAATAGTTTTGAAACTCTTTATACAGGGGTTTGAAATTGCACCATAAGATGCCTAAAGAAACAAACTTGGGAAAGCATAAATAAAAATATACTCTCGAATGTTTAGAAGATATAAACTTCCTACTCACTTGTTTGTGAGTTTACCTATTAATTTAATATGTGGATAGTATTTTGTACTTATTGCTCATCAGTTAACCAGTACAAACAATAAACTGTTTTTACTCCAGTAGCAAAGTTTTTTTTTGCTACGAATGGACAAGTTTTATACACATATATATGATTTGAGGTCTCAACAGAAAACGCCAAAATACAATTTTTGATCATTTGTGGACTAATTGTATTGTACAGTAGAACGTTTATCCGAAATTCAGTCATTCGGATTGCCAAATATATAGATCGCTATTAGGAAATAAAAAAAATAAGATGCTATAAAAACGAATAAAAAAGGGCGCTAGCGACCTTCGTCAAAGCAATTAACTTTGCCAAGCACGTTTCAGTACATTTTCAATGCGATTCCGATTCGCTGTATTATTTCAAAAGCAATAAACAAGTGATTTTGGCGTAAATTTTGTGCTTTCTTCTTTTAAAATATTAACTATCCGGACTGCTGCATATCCCGATAACTTCCGGCATTCATTAATCCGGGTAGTTAGAGTTTTACTGTATTGATGACGATATCGTATTATCAATGAACCTATGCAGTACAAAACTTAAATACATAACATGTTTCCGATACTTTTGCTGAAGCGTTCCATATCAATGCTAGGAAATTATGGAAACCCTACTTGTAATAGAGTACATGCAAATACATGAATGCATGATTACGTGAAGTGGGATAAAAGGAAAGTTTCCATACGTTCAGCCCATTAGCGAGGGGAATACAAGGCCTGTTGATTAACAAAACTAACGTGAATTTGAAAGATCTACTTGGGATTGTTAGAAGATTTCCTACATATATGCAAGAATACTGATCTAAATTTCCTACACATATAAGAATACTGTTCTATAATTTCCTACATATATGCAAGAATAGTGTTCTATTATTTGGGACCCTTCTGAATCAAATGAAAAAAAAGAACTGAAGAAATATCTTCTAGATACTTTATAGTGCCTGTTTATAAAATAAATCTGTAAAATATAAATAAAATAAATGTAATATAAACCTGTCATAATTATTTTTTTTAAACGTGTCCCACAGAAAAGTCTTTAGACTTAGTGGGTAACAAATTCTTATATGTATTTTTTAATTATAAAATGAACGCTGCGCTGCAGCACTGAAACTGAAACCAAATCCCTGAAATAGAGAATGTTCAAAAGCGATTTCTGCGATACTTATATTTTAAAGAAAATGATAATTATCCGTTGTTGTATCTGTCATTATTTATAGCAGAGATGCTGAATTACAACTCCCTCAAATTCTCGTCATCCAATTTTTCTAGGAAAAAATTCTTTAAGCTGATTTCTGGAAGCATATATAATACAAATATACCGAAAAAGATTAGTTTGTATGTTCCCAATAATTATGCTAGAGCGATACAAATGCAAGTCAGAATTAACCCATTTATAGGGCAATTCGCTTGCTGAATACGGCTTCTGCTGATAATATGGATGTATTTTTCTGTCTGCTTTCTATTAATTAATTTCTAACTTATATTTACAGTCTGCATTACGTGACGGGTTAAACAGCCCGTAAAGTAATGCAGGCTACAATTGTCAAATAAATATATAGTACCTATACATAAAAATTGCTAATACTGTGTAATTAGTAGGTACATGGGTAGTGTTGGTTCTGAGTAAGTTGGTTTAGGATATAAGGCTTAGAATAGTTATTTCATTATGTTTGGGTAAATTTATTTAGTTCATAATTAGTTAAAACTGTAAAGCACCCTTGAGACGATTTCGAGTAAAAATTAAGTACTAATGATATTATTATAGAAATAAAAGATGAGTGATACTTAAATTCACAAATTTTGGAATAACCCGTGACCGGTATCATCGCTTTCGCGACAATCTTCGAGACTGTTATCTTTATTTTAAATTTAAATGTAAAATAATATTGATTATTTTATTTCTGCACCTAACGGTGCATTGGTAACCGGAGCGTATCATGATCATTTTTGTTACACGAAGCTAAAATAATCAGTCTTTCGCTTTAGGTGCCCGTCCAGGGATTATAAAAAAAATCTATTGTAAAAATACTATTCTGATAAATATTACATGTCGTCCGGGAATTGCAACCAAGACATCTTGCATGCATTGTATGGTAGGCAAACGCTGCGACATAACATTGCAAGCATCCATTAAATATTGGCACTGTCAATCAGAATATTTTTTTCTGAAATATAATACTCAAGAAACCTTTTTTTTTTCAAATGGGGTGGGTGCTATAGCAATCGGACATGCTATATTAATTGAACACTCTAAATTTAATGGTAAAAAAAAGTCAACGTAAGAATTTAATCTCCACCATAAAATATACACTTTTTTGCGTATCCGCACTTGAAATGAACGCATTACATTTATTTTGAATAGTATTTAAAATGTCCAATTAATGTAGCATGTCCAATCACTATAGCGTATACCCAACCCTAGGTGCTTGAATATGAATAACTACAATAATCTGAATAAAAATAACTTATAAAAAATCAAAATTAAAACAATAAGCATACAAGCCATGAGAAGAAGAATAATATTATGCTAAACGAATTAATGGTTGTTGAAGAATTTTTATTGATTAGCATTATGAACTACGTTTTTTTTAAGGAGCGGTGTTTAATTATGCAAAGTAATCAGATAAATTCCACGTAATGTGCGAGTGTATCGGGAGCGCAGAAGGCCCAGGGAGGTAACACGGGAAGGAATGTACAATACAAACGAGGAGGCTTCGGTCGGGTCGCGGGCGCAGGCGGACTCACGCGATCGAGAAAAAAACATCCGGCACGGAGTCGAGTCGCGGCCGACGACCTGCCGGTGAACCGAGCTTATTTTTAACGCCGGTCGTGACATCACCCGGCACAGTCCCGACCAGGTAATACCCACGTAGCCGGGCACGCCGTAAAAAAGCGATTTGCATACCCATTTTCCGATCGACGAAAACAGGCGACTCGCGGCGCGGTGCCCCCCTTGCCAACCCGGCCAAAGTGATCTTGAAAACAGAGGTGTGAGAACTCTGAACGATGGCGATGCGATGGTCAGTTTTGTTTGAATATGAAGTTATGCTAAGTCAGAGGCTCCGATAAATATTAGTGAATCATGTCAAAAGTCAAATTATTACAGAATATTACGTCTGTGTGCTACTAATCGTTAATCATACCCTAAATCTATACGCCACTAACACACGGAGGACTTGATTCTGTGCGTTTAGAAAAGAACCAACAAAGTTTTTGTAGCATGTGCGAGCCGAAACGAGTGCGAATATTTTTTACAATAATCAGAGGTCAATGTATTGGATATCAACGAACCTGCGAAACGAAGGCGCAACATAAAATTAATTATCAACGAAAATACTTAGTTTAATTTTACGTTTTGTATGGAGTTTTATCAAGAAATATCTACAAAAAAACATCAAATCCTTAATACTGTGTTTGTCTTAGTGAGGAACCATGGGTCTTTATAGCGTTATTTTGAAAGTAAGCCGTATTTTTGATATGTAATATATTTTCTTTACTAACTTTGTATACTATAAATATGTATGTAGAACTGTTGATTTCCCAAATAAAATAAAATAAAATATATCAAAAATAAAAATAGGTAGCTGAACTGCTGCGAAAAACCTTTATTTTCAGAAAGAAGCTATATAAACATAATAATTATAAAGGGAACGTGATCCAAAATAGGCAAATCCAATCCAGATTTTCGAAATGCCTTTCCCGAGTATTCTTAAGAAAGCGGGACCAGAAGAACACATGCGGTGGGAGCGAGAACGGAAGATATTGACACAGTGGGACGAGTTCCCAGTTCCCCGAGTACGGAGGATGTCTTACTTAGTGTCTGTGCGGATGCCAACACCGCGTGACAGGGCTATAATCGTTTCCTAGACTGTCTTTTGTGGGAATGATATTATTCGAATTGTCATCGTGCACGCAAATTTATACAAACATAAATGTGTTTTCTTATTATATTCAGAGAACGATGAGGCGTTAGGTATAAATATGAAAGTGTATCATTTCTTATTTTTAGATATTTATAATACATCTTAGAAAAAATGTATACATCTCTTGTTACACCCGATTCGCCCATTTCCATATATATTTAATACTCATTATCGCGTATAATGCGATGATTCCTAAAATTGGAATTTTATGAAGAAGACAAATTTAATACCTATGTAATGTTTTCGATATAGATTTTTGGGTACGAAAAAAAAACCAATACCTGTATTAAGATTACGTACTCTTTAACTAAAACGGTAAAAGGAGTTTATTTTCAACTGGAAATTGCGTAGGATTTAAGAAATAGACTGACAATTTATAAATACATAAACCTAGAAGGTATCTACATAGTCAAATAAATTAAAAAATATTAGGCCAAATATGTTAGTATTGTAAATTTTTGTTTACAACCAAAAATAATGCTAGTGTATCAGAAAAACTATCATTATTGAGAGTAAACATAGCAATAATTCAAAGCTAACGGCTCTTAATCACAATAACGAATTGATTTCAATAAAATATTTTCGTAAAAAAAGGTACGCGGTATTTCAGTATCACCGACGATATTGTTAATTGTAAATGTTTACCTACTTCTCAATTAACATTACAAATTTTCACTTACAAACCCCTTTGTAATGGATCAAAAGCCAGAAAAAAGGGTTTTGGTAAGCAACATCTTTTTTATTCTTGTTTTTTATATAATTTATAGTGGAGTTTAATCAAAATACCCAGTATTATTTTTTTACCTGTAAAATTACATTCAAACTTTTTTCCTTCTATTTATAAAAATGTATATATACACCGAAGAATTTGGAGTTATAAGATGTGTCTAATAAGCCGCGTGTTGTAGTATGGGTTGGCCGGTAGCTAGGAATGCGTGTCATTAGCGTGAATGGATGCACCCTGCACGCGCCCGCGCTTGTGCTGGCGCAGAGCGAGGCGACGGCGACGGTCGGGCGAGGTGGGGTGAAGAGGAACTGTGGAATGTTCCATGGTACACGGCCTCTCTTGTTGTCGCAGCTGGGAAGAGCAATAAAAACACGACGAGAATCAAACTCGAGACTGGCGAGTGGCGAGAACGAAGGGCACGCAGTCCACGAAACATAATAATATTGCTCCACATTATACATATATAGCGCGTATTGTGCACATAGCATTCGCCCTTCAAAATCAAAGCCATCTCTGTGAAAGTTAAAAGTCGAACAAAGGAAGTTGTGTTTGTATTTTACCTTTATAGCATCCGTTTATTTTATTTATTTATAAAAAACATCACGCTTTCATGATTTAAGAGGATTTGGGCGTTTCTTTCTTGCCATTTTTAAAATTATGATTTTGTCATTTTCTTATAAACACGCACCTTGAGTGTAAAACCATAGTACGTACAACTACTGTAGTTTAGAGATATGGGAGTTTGAAAATTTCACTTTGCTTTAAAAACTAGGTTTAAAAAAACATTGATGTTTTTTTTTAATTTAAACTTACTTCTCTTTTACACTTTAAAGCTTGTGACAAATGTGATTGTTTTGTATTTAAACCTGAGAAATGAGAAATTCTCAATTTGGTTTTACACTCAGGGTGCGAATACATGTATGTATAAATAATATTTAAAGGTGGATGGATACTCTTTCCAAAAATATAAAGTAAATTTATTCGAGTTTAACTGGTGAAAAAAAAAACGATTTTTAATTTTTATTTATAAATAGTCAAAGCTTACAGCTGGGCCCCGATAACATAGGTAAATCAAATTGAGTCAGTTCAATTATCTTTAAAACAAAATCGAATTTTCTGAATAAAAATGAGTATATATATATATATATGAAAACTTCAAGTATCTTTGTCAGAAACCTGTAATTGAATATGTTTTAAAAAACAATTATATAAATCTTTAAGTTTTCATACAAAAAATTCGCTTTTACATCACAGACAATTGAAGATAACCATTTAACTTCCCTTATATTAAATTGATTATAATAAATTCCTTTAGACAAAACTTTTATGTTCAATTTATTATCTTCCAATTATAACAACAAATTTTAGTTCGATACTTAGTCTTTATTGAGATCCCAGATACCTAGTTTAGTCTAAATTTGAAAAAGCGTAATCTGCCGGTCTAAAAGTAATTATATTTTAGTTACATAAAACATTTCAGTATGTTTTTTTTAACAGAAATACCTTTAAAAATTATTGTTTTTATCCAATTTATTTTTTTATTTTTTTGTTATTGCGCGATTAAAAATCAACATTCGTTTTAAAATGGCGAATTTGTGTGATTTCCTCATTTTGCGTGCGTTTTACCTGACTACAGCCTTAATTGTTCTTGTTTTCCCCAAGTAATACGTTATTTAAATTGCGTTGTTTACTATTAAATCAGAAGGATCACTTCACAAAATGCATTCAGATTTGTATACTTATTTTGGGTTTAACGCATGGTAAATATTTAGAATGTTTGTTTTGATTGAACGATTTACCGAAGCCGTGATTATAAATATGTTTGTGTTATTCCACCGATAAATTGATTGGTAATACAGAGACTGCCAACGGTGAGTGGATGTTGAAAATCCTGTCGTAATCAAAGCGGCAATTTGACTGTGGCTAATGTATGCACTGGGTTAGATTATTTACCCAGCCACGCGAGAGGTGGCGCTATATGACGATATAACGTAGCTGTATAGCATTGATCCTCAACCTTTCCAGGAAAGCCACCGAAAAACTCAATAAAAATAACCCCTCGACGCCATTACGTACATAAATATACAAATTTAGAAGTTATGCATTAGCAACTGAATCAACAAAAAAAAATATGTTGGAATTAAACTCTAAATTCGAAAATACTTTATGACAAACGACGTTTTCAAATTGAAGAACAAACTTTAATATTGCATTTTTTAATGATGATTAGAATTTTTAAATCCCTGCTATTTGTTTTCGGCCAATGTTATCTATCATGTTTCGGTGAAAGGCCCTAATAAAGGAAAAAAGTGTATGGGCCTAGTGGCGAGCGTTTTGTGGCGGTATGCGGCGCCTTGCCACAACCGCGCGGTCACTATTAACACTACACTTGTTACCATAAGTTTATAAGTTTCAGTTCATTGCCTCGCGCCGCAAATTGTTCGACACTATGGCCTTACACTTAGAGTATGCATATATTTTCGTTTATCTCTTTGAAAAACAAAAATGTTAACACATTTTGAGTTTTAAGAAATGTATTTATTTTTTATTTCAGGACTTAGACGATTAAAAAAATGGCTAACACAAATCTTTATAATAAATACAGGCACAATTTAAATAAAATGGTTGATTTAACTGTTTTCCTATGCATTTAATTTATATTTATGTTAATGACTTTTTATACAGTATTTACGTAGTAGACTTTTTATACAGTAATTATTTAGTTAGTAAAAGTCATTTTTCTCAAGCCTGGGTGTTTTGTAATATAATTCACCACTGTAATTGGGCCTCCTGGCCTGTTGTGGTGCAAAAAAATAAAAATAAATAAAAAATATATAAAGGGTTGTAATACTATGGTTTATTTATTTTCAATCTTTTCTAATCAACACTAATTTCTACAAGCATACCTGCACACTACAAATAAAATAGTCATTAGAGAATTTCGACTTTCGAATTTTACCAACATCAACTAATTCAAAACGAAGTTTAGTTTAGATCTAACAAGGGCACATATTATTGTCATTGTTTAAAAAATAACTGGCAACAGTTATTTCCCTAGGTAGGCTTTATTGCTGTCGTCGTGGCCCACAGGTTGAGAAACGATGACGTATTGATGTTGCATACCAGCAGCGGATTGCATAGCGCAGAGCGCCCAGACGAATCGATATGGCGGCCAGACCGGGTGGTAGACGACGCGCCACCCGCCCCCCTTACTGCAGCAGTAGAGCGAGATGCTCTCCGATTTAACTATATTACTACAACTCTCACTAATGACGGAAATTATTGCTATTTTTATTCCAATACATTAGCACGCTATTTTTTTAAAAAGAAATTTGTGATTGAAATATTTGCTCAAATATTTAAATTCTGGCTATTTCATTTATTAAATAATAAACTTAATTGGTCGAAAATAACCGTGTCGGAAAATGGGAAATAAATAAAAGAATATAAAAATACAAAACAATTCTTTACCTTATCAATCAGAAACACTCAAACAAATTTAAAAAATAATAATAAACGAACTTATAGACACAGTTAAATGTGACAAAAAACAGTAGTACGCGTTCACATTATACAAGATCGACAGAAATGTATTACGTATATACCAAGTTCAAAACCAAGGCAACGACAAACGAGATTTATATATCAGGGCTAGTATTCCAAACGCTCTCGCGGCCGTAGAGAAGCTTTTGTTCCGCGTATTTTTTTTTACAAAATACGCGATATAAAAGTGTTTTCTAGGACCGCGAGAGCGTTCGGAATAGGGGCGCAGGGATTTAAACTGAACCTGGGGAAATAAAAAACTTTTGCCCTCGGAGCTAAACAGCGTCTAATAAATAAAAGAAATGAGCATACATACATATAGGTAAAACATTGTACAATTTTACAATAATCCGTAAGGGTTTTTGTATAATTTTTAGATCTAAAAAAGTTTTGGTACCGCGGGGTACAAGCCTCGGACCTCATGATCCGATGTTGCGACACTATCACGTTACCACAATCCGTTTATTGAAATAGTATAGCCTGTCAAATGCTGCAATATAATATTACATTAATTCCAAGATTTTAGCACAAATAAATATAATAATTTTTTTTTTCTGAAAAAAAAATATTAATAACCAAATAAACAATATTTATTTTAGTACACTCCTGTCTAGCTTCGAAAAAATCATATCAAACTACCACCCTTTTAGGGGAAAAAAAGACTTGATTTATTGGCTCTATGTGTAGTATTTAGTAAACATGATAAAAATAAAATAGGAAAGAATTCATTAATTACGTAAACCCTGACGAAGAAGTGGGTAAAAACAAAGTTGTTTTATTTATTTTATTACAAATAAATGTTATTTAGAGCTGGAAGTGAAAAATCATGCTACGATTTTTTAATTTTCGATTTATCAGATAAACGACTAAAATATTCCAATATTTTTTTAGCGTTTATGTCGTATGACATTTGCTACTAATGACTTCTATTTGGTAAACGCTAAATGCTAACGGTGCTATCATTGTATATTTCATTTGAATATATAAGAACCCCCCGCTTTGTGTGCGTAACAATTAGTTTTCATATAAATCATTCTTGTGTGCCTACCTACACAAACAAAATTTACTTGGTTCACCGGCAGGTGTTTTCTTGGTTTACCAACAGGTACCTATTAACACATTAATATAGGGCTACCAAACATTCGAACGCATTGTGCAGTGCGATCGAAATTTAATAGCATATACTTATGAATTAGTGCCCGTCGCGTCAGTGAAACAAGTAAATAAACTATTTTTATTTTGTTAGTATGCACAATTGAATGTTTTGTTTGAAAAATTGTCACGCACACTTGAACAAAGGCTATCAAAGACAGTACATATATATTATTCATTGAATTTTACATTCAAACCACTTTAATTATTTAGCATTATATAAAATTTAGCAAATTCAATAATGAAATAAATCATAATTTATGATTTTGCGATGCTAATGCTATTAATCTATTACTACTACCGACTGCTGATTGACGGCGGCTGTCTGTGTGCGTGTGCACGTGTGCTGTATCCGTATACGTATTCAGTATGCTAGCACCCTATAAGATAACTCCCCTTTGCAGTATATCTATATACTAGATCTAGGCACTCCGCGAGTCTTGAGTCTAGTCTGGTCTAGTTCTAGAGTCTCGGATGATGATACTCCAATCAGTTAGTTCATTATTTTATTAATAAATGCACATTGCTGGCGCCGCAGCTGTAGATGACATCATGCACAAATTATTAGATTTTAATGTTAATTTATTTTACATAAACGGCATAAATTGTGTTAAACGTAATATATAAAAAAAAACATTAAGAGCGAAAAAAAAATATTTTTAAAAAATATAGCGAAACTATACATACTACTTTTAAATGATTTAAATAGATTATTTCACGGTCTATAACTTCGCTCTTCTCAGCACGAATCACTTTCCATTCTTTAACATACCACATTCTTCGACAATTCTTTTTCTACTGAAGGTGCCAAACTTTGGAAAAGCTAAAATAAATGCACCTTCCTTGGCTTTTTTTAAGAAACGCATAAAACATTATATATCATTACCATAACCTCTTAAAAATTTGTATTTTTTATTCTCCATTTTCTTTCTCCCTTCTATCTACTTTTAAATTCATTGTAACACATAAGCATTTTTATTAATGAGTTTATATGTGTAAGCTCCATCTCGCCACCAAAAAACAGCCGCATGTTGAAAATAATGATGTATTTGTACTTTTTTATCTTACAAATTTTCACAAATTTTTTTAAAAGTCTGTTTTTGGTAAGCTGGAAGATACTATATTGCATTTAGCAATAATAAGTCCGTCAAAGTGCACTTTTACTAAATTACATTTGTTTATTCTTGGGTTTTTTTTA
>NW_028278759.1:0-112687 GCF_059751315.1 Micrasema longulum
TATGCCATTTTAAAGGCAATTAAATTCCGAACAACGTAGTCGAGTGTAATATGTATATGACAGGGGCGAATCGTCTATATAAGCGATTATGCGCAACTTACCATTATATTTGACATTCTATAATGATGTTTTACGGTTACTTTATTTATAAAAAAACAAATGAATAATTACTATTTCATGTCAATCATTGCCACCGTTTGTATTTTTCTTCAAAAATAAAATAAAAATATTTATAAAACGCACCCAGCACCAGCAGTGAGCAAAGAAACTTGAAAATTATTCCAGCTTATTTCTTATTTTTAAGTTAACTACAATATTTTAAACATCTTAAGTCGAGTTGCGGTTTTTTCCTTCTAGAGAAAACTTGCAGATCACAAATTTTTGGAAGATTCTCTATTTGGAAAACCGTATTTTGAACATTTTTTTCTATTGAAATGATATAGTTGACATAAGACCAACATTACTTTCATGCAGTCATATTGCAGGACATGTGGCGCTCGACGCGGTTGTTTTTGGCATTATACATTATACACGAATCTGTCAGTTGACGTTTCATTTTTTAAAGTAATTAATAATATAGCTACATAATATAATGTATCACACAATTAATAATAGTCGTCGTTTGAGTTGATTTTATTGATGAAAGATATTTTTGTATCACACATAACCACAGAAAAACTGTAATTTATTGATTTATTTGTTTATTAACGGACTAAATCCATTAAAAAAATAGCAAACACCAATATGTATAAAACATACAGGCACAATTTAATAAAATACAAATAAAGAAAATTAAAAAATATTAAAGCTGGGACATACATTTGGTACATAAGTATTATTTATATTATATACTATGAATGTACAAATGTATGATATTTTTTATAGCTTACCTGTAAATAAAAAAACGTTCGCCACTGGTAAATGATAATATTACATGTAATTATGGCGCAATTGGTGTGCACTATATGCTCAAGTGTTCTCATAGGTTAAATCATGACATCATTTTCCCATACCTGCGCAAAATATTATTGATCTTGTTTAAAATTTATAATTCCCACCTGTATCCTATAAATTATGTCATATTATGTTTATGTGTTATGTAAAAGTTGTTTGATTAATATAAAATAATAAAATTAGCCTTTATTATTGATATCGTGTGGTTAGCAAATTAGACTCCAATGCATGAAATTTTAGGGTTGATTTACAGTTAAGTCTCAATATATATTTTTTTAATATTTTCACATGAATTCATGGCCCTTTAATGTGAAAATTTATTAAAATACTCTTAAATTGCAGAAAAGGTATTTTTCTTAAAACGCGTAAATTAAAATTTTATATATGATAATAATCTCAGATCCCTGGCAAAATCGACAAAAACATTTGTTTGGTTTTTAGTTACACACTGCATTATTTCATGTTTCCTTTACTTGAACCTGAAGCATACGACTGATTTCTTTAGGTAACAGATGATAGAAATAAAATGCATTTGGTGTGCTGATGCATCCAGTGCGGATAATGGTATAAAAATGATGATCATAAAAATACCTCAAATGTGTTTAAAACTTCAAGTATAAAGAACAAGTACTTTGGCGGACTTGTTGCTAAAAGCAATATCTTCCAGCCAGCCAAAAAACCGACTAGTTAAAAGAAGAGATTGGTCAAAAATTTTCACTAAAAAACTATAATTTTTTATCAAAAGATACATACATATTATGTTTAAATGAAGATAAAAACGAAAAAAATATTAAAAATTAACAGTTGTTTTTTGATTTGTTTAATTGAGAGATAAGGCTTGCAAATATGAACATTAATAAAAATAAAATAAAGTACATTTTGTTAAACATATTCAATGATGAGGAATGTGGAATCAGATAACGAGTTTGAAAGGAGGGATAAAGAGGAACCAAGGAAAGAAAAAGGGATGAAAATGTATATTTGAGAAGAAAAAAAAAGCAGTAAAAACTTTGGGAGTTCAGGATTCTGGGGATATATAATAATGTTTCACGCGTTGCTTAAAGGTGGCTAGAGAAGGTGCATTTTTTATAAAAAGAGGTAGCTCATTCCAAAGTCTAACAGCTTGGACGGAGAGGATAGCTGAAAAATGATGGGCTATGTCAAGAAATGTAAAGTGTTCTCTCGTGAGAAGAGCGAAGCAAAAGACTATGATCAGAAAGGTAAATAAAATTCTCAGCAAGATATTTTGGAGCCCAAGTATTGTGAAGAATATTACATAAAAGTGAGAGAGATTGAAATTTAATTGTAAATATAAGTGGCAAATCAAAAATTCTTGATACACTTCTATTAACTTATTTGATCAAAAATTTTAGAAATAAATAGAATAAAAAATAAAAGCGATAGAATTTGAATAAACCAGCAGATCGAATTTAAAATCTCACGCTTATTAGTCCCTTTGGAATGACCCTGTACATTGCAATAAAACAACAAATAATTTTATAGAATAAAATCTGGCGAAAAGAAAATGGCGGCCTTCTTGGTGTTGTGGTCAAGACGCTTGATTTACGCACGCAATTTTCCGGGTTCGATTCCTAGTGAGAACAAAAACAATTAAAATGTGAATTTTCTCAAGCCTAGGTGTTCTGTGATGTAATTCACTGCTGTAATTTGGCCCCCTGGCCTGTTGTGGTACAAAAAAAAATCTTACCTTACATTACACCGCCAACACATGTTTTCAATAACTTTGACCCATTTTGTTTTATTGAAATATTATGTATTGTTTCTCTTTAAACTTTTTTTTTTACTTCACTTTAGATAATATTTAGTTGTTTATCTATTAGGGATGTAACGATACATAATTTTGCCGATACAATACTGATACCGATCATTAGAGTAAATAATCGGCGATACCGATATCGGTGGCTTCGTAGAAATAGAAAAAATAAAGCAAATAAATAATGAGTAATTGTTTCTATTCTGCAAAAAAGTTACCTATATTTATTAGAGACTGAACCTTGAGAAGGTTGTTAACCAAAATGTTAAATTAAAATTTTAAGAAAACATTTATTTGGATGGAATAATCAAGAATATTATCAAGCAATCAAAGCGCTAATTAAAAAAGTAATTATCATTCAATTACACAAAGTGGTAAAGTAAACCGATAAACAAGATAAATTCAGTAATTAAAGTTAAGTTTTGGTAATTTTTTATTAAGAAAACAAAGTTTGTTCAAATTATTAGCAGACAATCTGTTACGCAAATCATTTGGTATGAGACCTGCAGTTGAAAACAGACGCTCTGAGGCAACTGAGCTTAGTTGATAAGACAAGTATTATAGCTTTTCAAACTCTTAATATCGGCTGCATATTATAATCGGCGATGCCGATATATCGGCCTGCCGATTATATCGGCCGATATGTCGGTAACGGTATCGGAATTGTAACATCCCTAATATATGTTGTTTTTTTTTCAAAATTACATTTTACGTTAAAACATAATTTATTGATACGATTACTCGTATACGTACTAATCTTACGATAGTAATCAAAAAAAGGTAAAAAAAGCAAATACCACACAAAATATTAAGTAATTTGATTTATTAATTTGCCAAATCAGTTTGATTTTATTTTCGTACTTGTTTGGCGAGAGGATATTGAATCTAATTTATCAACCGCTGGTATTTACATTTTCTATATATCAGGCAATATCTGCTTTGTACTTAATATTTCTAGATTGGAAAGTAAAATAATTTGAAAGCGTAGAATAGATTAATTACATCCGATCTTAAAACTTTTATTGACCTTGTTTCATCTTAACTTACTCGTTTTTCTTAAAACGATTTTTTTTATAATAAATTGCGTATTTAAAAAAAGTATTACTATTCTTTAGTACACAGGTTCTCAAACTTATTTCGATCGCTTTAAGAGCGAAAATTTTCTAGAGCCCCAAATTTTTTTACTCTCAATTATTTTTTTTAACCGTGTATCTCTGTCTTCACGTGTTTTAAAAAAAAATAAGTCTACCCCCATTGTTTCACTCGCCAAACTTGAACTTTTTTCAACAAATTGTAATCATCACCCAAGAATATATTCCAGGAGATCTTAGCTGCATTCTAGGAGTCTGGACATCAAAAAAATGTAAGCTTGTTTCCTGAAGAATCCCGAAAATCCGGAAAGAGGGATAAGCAACCCTCATTGCAGCAGGCACCAACAGAAATAAGAAAAAAATGTAAATACTCCTTTCATCGTGTGACCGAATTTGTTCTGAGCAAGTTAGAACAAGCACAGATAAAAATGATCAAGATACGCTGCGATTGGTATACCAATGCAGTGTCTTATGTACCATTAGTTGCGGGAAGGGAATGATGGTGATGATGATAACAAGAATATGGAGATTATGTAATGGTTTTGAAAGCACGCATAATTACATTTTTGACGGCGTATTATTCGGGTTCAAGAAATATATTTACAAGATGCAATAATTTTATACTGTTTTTTTATTCAATAAAGTTGACCACAAAAACACGTTTTTTATTAGTGCTTGCATCTAATTTATGAAGCTTGTTGTATCCATGTCTTTTTTTGTAAATATTGATGTTTTTTAAAATGGTTTTTCACTGTTTTTTTTTTTTTAATTTCTAAATTAGGCGTGTTGTTTTTTTTGTTAGTATTCTGATATGTTCTTTCGCGTTTGTGTAAAAGTTTTAGAAAAGCTCCAAAATTTAGTTGTTTTCAGTAAAAAGCGGAAACGGAAAATTTTCGGAAAATTTTTTAGTAAATTTGGTGCATATGTATGTAAAACATTATATACGAGTATTTACGCAAAAAAAAATATTTGGTTAAAAAAATATTAATAATAATAATTACTTTATTTTTACCACTCATTTTATCACCACTGGTTTCGACTGATTTCGAAACCACACAAGCTTCTTTATCAACTAATGAATCTTTTAAATTAAAAACAGGTAAAAAACAAACGTCTTTAAAAGGTAAATTGTTTAATTTTAATTATTATGGATAACCGCAAAGTGCTTCAAATATAAATTTTATAATATTTTTGTATTTACATTTTTGTGTTCATTTGAAACATTTCGGTAAATCAGGAGAACGATTTTTTCCAAAAGGAAATATTAGTAATTTTAATTGCAGCCGTAGGCGTCGCGCGTCGCCGCTATCTCTCGTCGTCCTTTCATTAACCATTTCGCTTGACAAACAATCTTCGCCATTCCGCGCACGTACGTGATATATTTATTAAACGGCGACTTTTCGTAACGTCTGAAGTTAAAATGAAAGTACCTTCCGTGGAACAAAAACTAGATCGGCCATTAACATGTCGGTTTGGTCCAGAGTCGGCTGGATGAAAGTGAGATTACCGCCCGGAGGCTCACAGCGCATATTTTGTCCACATATTGCAATCATTCTTCACATTCGTTACAACTTACAACGCGCGACGTTGGTGATCTTAACCCTACAATCAGCAATGATAAAACTTATGGCGATGTAAAATCATTGTTAATATGTTTAAAACGAGCAGCTTGAATCTTTTTTGCAGCATAAA
The DNA here is from genome assembly GCF_059751315.1 of Micrasema longulum. NCBI lineage: Eukaryota > Metazoa > Arthropoda > Insecta > Trichoptera > Brachycentridae > Micrasema > Micrasema longulum. Next base: position 5,512 of record NW_028278759.1, read on the forward strand.
AAGATAAAGTTTGGGTCTAAAGTCGGCCGGATGAATGTGAGTTTACTGTTTTGAGGATCACAGCGCATATTTAGTACACATATTTCAATAATTCTTCGTTACAACTTACAACACGCGGCGTTCGTGATCTTAACCCCACAATTTAATGCAATGTCTTTACTCAACCGTATTTTTTTGGATATCGACATTTTTCATATTAGTGAAAATAGGTTCAGAGTGGTGAGCATCCTTTTTCTATAATTGCTGGGTATTTTTATTATATCATCTTTGTACATTCCAATTTAAGTATTATTTTTTTCGTGTTATGTTTGCATTAAAATATTTTTGTAATGTACGTAAACGTAAATAAAATAAATAAATTGAAATCGTAATGCTTAAGGTCGTAATATTTTTTTAAATGCTCTAAATTAATAAATATGAAACCTATCGCGATGCGAAATAATGTTAATATGTTAAAAACGAGCGGCTTGAACCTTTTTTGCAGAATAAAAGGTAAACTTTGGGTCTAGAATCGGCTAAAAGAATGTGAGTTTTCTGTCTAAAGGCTCACGGCGCATGTTTGTTCACATGATGCAATTATTCTTCGTTCCAACTTACAACGCGTGACGCTGGTAATCTTAACCCTACAATCAACAATGATGGAATTAACTGAAATCTGTAAGAATTGCTCCCATAATATAATATTGATAATATAATTTAATTTTTCGTCCAGGCGGAGGATACAGTGCTGTGTGCAAAATAGAACGAAAACCGAGGATGAGTCTTTTCGACTCGATGTCGGCCGGAGGAAATGTGAGTTGTGAGTTTACTGTATGTATCTGCATAATTTGACATATTTACAGTCATTTTTCATTACAACTACAATCATCTCTACAAATTACTTGACTCAATATGCAGTATTATAAAAAATATAAAAATGCTGCCTACCTCAGAGCATGTATTTTTTTACCATACCTAGTGGGGATAGACAGTATCTAATATGTTTGCTTAAAATTTTATTTTAATTGAATTATACATAATTATTGTACTACATCTAATTTAACTTAATTGTAGCCTTTTTCACTGTTTGCAATGCAAACTGAACATATATATTATTTACTATAATAAACGACGATTTTCGGCACTTAACTTTGCGACGTTGGTGATCTGAATCTCACAATAAACACAGATGAAATTGAATTCTGTCCAAAATTATAATTACTATGTTTAAAACGAAAACCTTGGTCAAGAATCGGCCAAAAAAAACGTGAGTTTTCTGTTTTAAGGCTCACAGCGCATGTTTGTCCACATATTGTAATCATCCTTTGTTCCAACTTACAACTTACACCATTTTATTTTAGATTCATGGCCAAATGGATGTGAAATACTGATTTCAAGGGTTGTTTAATCTAGAATATTTAATTGTTCCTGAACTGGTACCCGAAGGCGTTGTAGAGCGAAATTCGAACCTCAGACCTCTGATTCGTGAGTTTGCGACACTACAACGAGACCACAAATGACAATTCGATTCGACCTGGTTTAAGCCTACACGCTTAAATCTTTATTATTACAGTTATTTTTTATTATTATTTATTTATTAACAACATTGTCCATTTGTACAATTCATAGGATAATATAACATTATATGAATAGCTATAAAAATTTAAAAAAGCATTGACAAACATAAGGGATAACAAGACAAGATCTGGATTATTTATTTAGTGCTCGTTTTAAATCGCTGTAAACTTAAGCCAAAAAAGTCCAGATTTTGTCTTGAGTTAAAAACACGACAAAGACGGGTCGGGTCATTGGAGAATTAAAACCATAGTTTTTTTTATGCTGATCTATAAACAGTTTCTCAACCTACGAGTTGGAATCTGGAATTTTACCTATTTCAGTAATGATGGCACATCGATTATACCATTTAGTGTGCCGAACATATATGTGGAGTCAATATTAGTTCTACGTTTTAGTAGACTAGAAATATTGACCGTTGACTCTATATCAGTATAAGAATTATTACCTCTCTTTGTCCAAGCATCTACGCTACTTTTCGAAGCAGGCTTAAAACCTTAACAGTATTTTACATATTAAATTTTTAGCTATGGTTTCAAAACAAAATAATAATCAAAAGATGGTTATTTACATTTCAAATATTATTTTTATATTGAATTCATGAACATCTTGTCATAAACAGAAAAAAATCATTTCAGCAAACTTATAATATACGAAATCAAACACTGATTTGAGTCTACTGAACAATTTATTTTATTTTTACAAATATTAAAACAAAAATTTTGTCACAATTATTTCGCCTTGTTGGGGCATTTTCAAATGAATGTGATTGACGCAAATAGTCGCAAAAATTTTTGTTTTTATATTTTTAAAAATAAAATAAAGTAAAATAAATAAAACAACTTTGTTTTTAACCACTAACTTTTTATTATTTTTTTAAGGTTTTAAAGCAAACAAGTCTCGTCGTCAAGGTTTACGTAACTAATGAATTAATTCCTATTTTATTTTAATCATGTTTACTAAATACTAAATACTATACGTGGACCCAATAAATCAAGTCTTTTTTTCTTAACAAGGGTGTTTGTTATAAGGGCAATTTGTTATCACTATTTTCAAAGCTAATAAAATAAAGTGTTCAGTTGACTCAAATCAGTGTTCGATTTCATATATTATAAGTTTAAATATGGAGTTCCACAAAATAAACATCAAGTCAATCAACAAGCATTTAAGCAGCTTAACTTTATTTTAACATATTGCAACAGAAATAAAGAACATTTCAGAGAAAGGACTGTAGAAGTTTAGGCATCCACAATGCTTACGACCTGTCATTGGCTGGTTTAAATTTGGACAAACTCAAAACATTGTTCACTTTCATTGTTGATAAATGAAACGTTCATCAAGACGAACGTCCAAATTATTATCTTATGACTTTTTAAATTGTGCTAACCTTAAAATACAGCCTCCATCATTTATGAACGGTGGATTTGAAGGGTTATAAATGTAACACGTATGGTGATTGAACCCGTAGGGGAAATGAGAGTCTACTTCCGTCGAATCAACCCAATGATGTAACCTTTTCAATGAGAAATAAGTTCATATGTTTCTTTTTTAAAAGTAATTTCTTTTTAAATCAGTTTGTCATAGTCACTTTATCGTTTATTTTATTTTTGCAGAATCAATAATTGACCTTTTCAAAATCAATATTTTTTTTAAATATTTTTTTTTTTACATAAACGGCATAAATTGCCTTTAACATATATTGAACATAAATATGAAAAAAAAATAATTTATAAATACATAACGAAAAATTATAAAAGTGCATAACTATAACAATAGTAACAAGTAGGTAAATACAAATAAGTAACCAAAAATATTTAAAAAATAAATACATAAATATAAAAAGGAAAACATTATTAAATATAAATAAAAGTTTAAGAATTATATTGCGAAAGAAAAAAAGGAATCAGACTCGTTTTATAACTTTCAAGTCAAGAACCAAATAAATCAGCCTTGTCCTCATACTGATTACCATATCTGTGGAGCCTAGGGATAGGCGAGTGCGTGTAATAGTTGGTTCTGGAACTTGCATAGCAAAAAGGAGATCTTGACGGGTATGTCAACCAGGTACACGGAAACACACCAATTCCAGCAAATATGGATTAGTCAATAAATGAATTGATCATTTTATTAAGTAATATTTGGTCAGTTAGGGTTCTTCTATCGGAAAGTTTTAAAAGATTTGCTGAAGATAACAATGTATCATTATTAAATAAAGCAGCTGAAATAGGTGGTTTAAAATTAATATATTTTAGAAATTTCTTTTGGACGCGCACAAGTGAATTAAAATTGTACACTCACGAACAGGTTTTTTTTTTGCACCACAACAGGCCAGGAGGCCTAATTATAGTGGTGAATTACATCACAGAGCACCCAGGCTTGAGAAATATCACATTTTAATTTTTTGTGTTCTCACCGGGAATCGAACCCGGAACCTTCCGTGCGTGAATCAAGCGTCTTGACCACTACACCACGGAGGCCGCCGCAGAATGTACACTATTATGTCAAATACATAGCTTACGTAATTATTGTAAAAGAGTTTTCCAACTGAGAAACCTCTTTTAAAAGTTTCAAGTAACTGTCTATACTATATTAGTATTGCATTATTTTTAATGTTCATGTTACTGCAAAAAGTAGAAAAATTTTCTAGTCTCCTAGACTTTTTTAATGGCTTTAAAAGTTTTTATTCACACCAGATAAATTTTTCAGAAAGCAATTTTAAGTCATTATAGAAAAAAGTAATTTTAAATTTAAATACCTTCCGAAATAATGTTTCGGGTATTTAAAAAAAAAACATTGAGTTTAAATGTTTATTTAATTTCTCTTAAAATACAATATTCATTTTAAAAATGCGTTTTCTAGATGATTTGGCAACTTAAAAAAACACATATCTACATAAATATTTTTTTTATTATTTTGTTATAACTTTTTTTGTGGTAATTCAATACACTTAAAAAATCTTTAAAAAATTACATATTCGTCGATAAAATTCCCCAAACATCTTTAATTATGAAATATAGATAGAATTTCATTTGATTGGTCTTTTTTTAGTTTTTATTTATTATACAAAATAAGTGTTATTTATAGACTGTCTATTAGTAGTTAAGATTTTTCAAAGAGATTTTATGCAAAAGTTGGGAAAAGATAATGGAAAATGTCATTTTAATTCAAATATGCTATTGCAGGAGTACCCATGGATATTTTATATTCCTGACACAAGTGAGCCAAAGGTGTACGGTAAGTTGCATTGCTTAAAAACGAAGGCAGTTTGAAAGTATCCCGATGTCTGCCTGAGTGTTCCCAATTCCGTGTTTATATTATACTTATTCTATTCGAGTATTTGTGTCATTTTAAATCTATGAAAATTGATTAACATTAAAAAATATTAAAGTAAATCTGCAATTTTATTGTTGATTGGATGAATTAAATTAAATTACTACCATTTAATTTTAATTTCCCTATATTTACTCTTTTTTATAAAACTACCAATTTCATAATAAAGATATCAGTCTTGAAGATGTTGCGAAAGCAATAAAATCAAATACCAGTTTTTTTAAATTTGTTATTACTCAATTAAGATGTGCTGCAATGCTGTATGTATGCAGTATCCTGTGCTGTACTGGTGCCAATATGGAAATAATGGTGATGAAATTTAAATATATTTGCTGAATTTTTACGTGAAACTGACAATTTATTTTAGCTTAGAACAATACTTATAAATACGTCAGTATTATTTCCAGGTCATTTATATATATATTCTTACGAGCGTATCAAAATAATATCTTACTTTCATTGTGTGAAATATTTATTTAAAGATAGTAAAGAAAGTTAAAAGATAATAGGAGTAAAAGTAAGACAACCATTTCATAAAAATGTATTAATAAGTACCCCGTGTTTACTATAATAACACATTTCGTAATAACAATAGCCGTTATTATTATTAATGTTATAAGTTATAACATCCGAGGTTTTACGCGAGTCTAGAAATTATCCACGGAAGTAAGAGATAAAACTTTATTTTATTTTTTGATGTTTTTTTTCAGTTACCCGACAACTATAAATAAATTCAAATTGCACTTTTATAAGAACAATTACAAGCATACAATTTATTGATTTTGTGTAATACCACTTGTATATTTTTTTAATATGTTATAAAATTGGTATTGACAGGCCAAGCCAATAATTTGTATTTTAAAACAAGCATATTCATTTAGAATTAAGCGGTCTTCGATAACCGGTGAGAACACAAATTTTAAATGTAATTTTTCACAAGCCTGGGTGTTCTGTGCTGTATTTCGACACTGTAGTTAGGTTTCCTGACCTGCTGTAGTGCAAAAAAAAAGTTATTAATGTACAGCATTTGTTTTAATTGCTCATCACTTAATTTGGTATTTCCGAAAAATATGTGTTTTTCTAAAAAAAAACACATTCAGGTAACAGTAATTATAAAAACACTAATAATTACTATAAATGGAGAAAAATTATTAACGTAAATACTATATCCACAAATGTATTCAAATTTTCATAAAATATATATTTATTTCAATATTTGAATTTGTCCAAATGTTCATAGACAAAAGACGGGATTTCACCCCCTCGGGGGTCATTGAGATTAACAAATCTTTAACTTTACTCAAATCAACAGATGGAAGAATTGAAGAAATATGGATGTTCAAACATAGGCAAAATGGTGAATCTTACACAGTGTGTAAAGTGGCCACTTAAACCAGCCAACGACAGGTCATAAGCCTTGTAAATGCCTTGACTGCCGTATTCCTTTATTTAAGGTATTCTCTATCCCTGTTTAAATTTGTTAATATTTTTTTTTTTTTTTAAATAAAAATAAATATTTGAGTTCTTATGATTTACCAAAATATTAAATTTTTTGAGGGCCATTTTCAACGAGTTGTAAATAACTCACTATTAGAAAACGGAAATCGAGTTGAGGTAGAGTGGGATTCGAACCACGGACCTTCGGTCCGTGAGTCGGAGATGCTAGCCACAGGACCACAACCCGATTTAATAATTAAAAACCTGTTTTTTATTCAAAATACAAGTTTGGTAAATTATTGCTTAGTAATAAAGATAAAAATATTTTACTTAGTAATTCAGATGTTTATCAATTGAAATGCAATTTTTGTAATTCAGTTTCTTTTCGAAAAATATCATGAAATTTTGATGTTTGTGTTAAAGAACACATGAGGTGTCTTCACAATAACAATATCTCCAAATTCTTTATAATAAACTAGAATCTCTCCATCAATAAAGTTTTTTTTCTGACCGTCAAGCTATTACACTTAATACAGAGGAATAGTTTTCATTAATGAATCAAACAAAATACATAAATATTTGTAAGGAATAAAAATAATTTAAGAATGAAAAAAAAAAAAATTGCAGCCATAATTAATTTTAATTAAAAAGGGTCTAGAGTTTCAAATACCTGAGAGTACACGCTTCGGAAAATGGCAGCTTTCAATAAGAACTGGGAGCGCGGCTAGGTAGCAGGCGTCAAATTCAACACTAAGAAAGCTGTCTGGAGATCTGATATTTACTCAGTGAAAATCAAATGCCGCCTATATAACGCCTGCATAACACCTAATCTCCTCTACGGATGCGAATCTTAGCACCTAACTTGCGCCCGAAACAGCAAAATTCTGAGTTTCGAGAATAGATGTCTCCGAGGAATCTTAACTTTGTGGTTTGACTGTTTTGGAATGAATTAATAACGGATGGGACAAACTCCGATGACAACTGCCATAAAGCGGAGAGGATACATATGCTGCGGATGTCTCCTGAGAGCCTTAACCACTCTTGCCTACTTTACAAGGCATCAGGTACTCGACGTCCTGGACGTCCGCTGCTGTTGTTGGCAGTTCGTGTAAGAACTACGGGAAGTGAACCTGACTTGGGAGGATGCACAGGAGCTGGCAGCTGATATAGATGCTTGGAGAATCTTCGTGGACACCAAATGCTCCAACAAACTAGCGGATATGGAATGATGATGATAAATTCATTATTTTATGACACTCAATGAAAATACTGTATATTTTGTAATTTTAGGAATATTTATTAAATGAAAATAAAAAGAAAATAATTGTAAAAAAAATATATCACATATGTTCAAGAATTGTTTTTCTTTTTTCACTAAGTGGGAAACGTTAATTTTTACTCGTATAAAATATATTAAATCTGTATAAAAATTGTATTTCGTGGTAATTTTTTATTTTTATGAATAAAATATTAACTGAAAACAACATTATGGTCGTATTTCAATTATACTTTTGAAAGATCAAGAATTTCGAAGTACAAATCTTAGTATCTTTTTTATTTTTAATACAGGGAACGAATAAGAAATCTAAATGATTTACTGTCAATTGATCATTTTTAAAATGTAATAAATCTGAGTGTTTTAATTTATTTCGTAAAAGTCAACGTTAATGAAAAAAACGTACTTAGCTGAATTTATCATTAATCGTTTATTAATCGTTTTCAAAGCAAAATGACTTGTTTTCAATAAATTAACACCTTTCTCAAAGCAAATTAGCACGATAAATGAAATCATTGATTTCGTCTCAATTTCACAGGCAATTTTATTTAACTTTATCGTATTTAAATCATTCAATGTCTATAATTATATTTATACTTAGGATAATATTTAAATGCCAAATTTTACGTAATTTGTTATGTTATCAAGGAGATCATCATACAAAATAAAACATTAAAAAAAAATATTGCGTGAGAGAAATACTATGTATTATTGGGAAATAAATAAGGGGATTTGTAAAATATTTGAATACCGAATGCGGAGTACCTTAATAATTTATTACATAAATGTAGGGTTATCTGTCTTACGCTTCAGGTACCAGTCTAGAGGCAGTAATATATTGACGTGTTAAACCACCTTTAAAACAAATCAAGTTTGTGTAGACTTATCGAATTAATGATTTGGGTGCTCAATTTCTACAAATAATGTTAGTTCGTTAATTGAAATAAATAAATTTTTATTAACACGGTATTTCCTTAATTTAAAAAATAATTCATAAATCACTTATATTATAATACACAGTGTACACATTAAAAATATAGATATATCCCAAATAGTGTATACAATGGACCATCTATATTTTCATTTGCTTGTTTTTGTTGGATCTATCTATGTAGGTAAGCCCGTACCAAGATAAATTTTAGTTGTATGTGTGCGCGATCCATGATCACTAGCTCAAAACATGTTTACATTATCTCGAATGACTATGGTCCATCCCTTTACTACCACTCATCATATATTTTACAAGTTCAATAAATATAAATAAATAATTTAGGTAGTAAAATAATAAAATCTAGAACCGGGTTGTGGTCCCGTGATAGTATTGTGGACTTGCGAGCCAAAGGTCCGAGATTCAAATCCCACTCTACCATAACACGATTTTCATTTTCCCAGCACAAGTCATTTACAACTTTTAGGAAATGGTCCAAAACTTTTAATACTTGGGTAAATTATAAGAACTCAAGTTTATCTGTTTAAAAAAAAATATATATATGTATATATATATACATAGATATGTATATATATAAATAACAGCCATTAATTCAGTCTTTGATAACAGTTTTTGATCAATGTTGAGAAAACAAAAATATTCACACAAAGCAGAACCTGGGCTCCAGTATAACTGAGAACAATGAGGATCCAGCAGAAATCAGAAAAATAATCACTCCAGCCAACAAAACAAACTTTTATTTGCTGCCAGCGTTCAAATCACGGCACGTCTACAGAAAAACCAAAATTACCATGTATAAAACAATTATGCGTGCCATATTGGCATATAAGATGGCTGAAATGCTTGACAATTTCGCACGAAAAGTAGTCTGAAGAATCTGCGGACCAGTGAGAGAGATTAATCAGTTGTGCATTTGGTATAACGAAGAACTGAACAATATAAACCAGGCCTCGAGTATCTCGGCACATATAAAGTTGCTTAGATAAAGATTGGCCGGACATGTACAGTAAATGCTTGATTCATGTGTCCCTTAAAGATTAATGAGCGGACACCCGGGTGGAAAATGATTAGTGGGAAGACCCAGGCTGAGATGGGACGATGCTGTGAGAAAGGGAAGACGGTGGCTGAGAACAGACAGAGTTGAAGGCAAAAGTTGCAGGAGGCCAAAGCTCGATATGGGCTGTAGCGCCATCGAAGAAAGGAAGATTGACGCTTTCAAGGGGGTTGTACCTTGTACAAGAGCTACATCGCTACAGCTCTTGAAAACCTTTTGGTTTAATATTTCTTATTGATGAAGGTAGTTTATTGTTTAATTTCATTTCAATACAGTAGTGATAGCGCTGGGCCAATTTGATTTTTAGTTTGGGAACAATGAGGGACTGCATCCTAATTTAAAAAAATTAATCGTTGCTTTTAAGAATTAAAAAAAATATTTAAAAAAAAGATATATATATATATATATATAGTTACATCTTTTTTAATAATAATTTATTGGGTAAGGGTAGGCAGAGAGGATAGAATATCAAATCACTCTGTCCTTGCATACATTCACTCTACATTCATACATGTCTTATGCACGCGCGCCGATTATTCCGACTTTTGACATGTTCATCTTCAAGTATTTGTTGAATTTAGTCATGTCGTATCTTCCTCGATCTTATTCTGTTTCCGCACCCATCAATGTTTGCATCGCAAATATTTTTAGCCGAATTTTATAAAACCAGAAGTTATATATATGACGAAATTTAATATTTTATACATTTTAAAAAATAAGGTTCTTTGTCAAAAATACTTTTAGAATGTATAACTCAGCACGGGATTTATATTTTTTATCAATGAAATACTCGAATAAAACATTGACTAAAAAATATAAATATTTGTGGCCAGGTACACGATGACACCGCTAGTAAATTCACCATGATAGCGATCCCCAATAGATTTCCTTTTGCAAAATATGTAATTAGTATATAATAAATAAAATAAATAAAATAACCATTAATAAGTAATAATTTTGCCCCACATGTGAAATGATCCCTTCGGTAAGCGTTTTGTAATCTATCTATAGATCTAGATCTCGAGTATCAAATATCAGCATTTCGCTATTATGATTAAAGTACACGGCTAAATGACCGCATTCAATTTTTTCGTTGTTTTTTTTAAATGTATATTTTTTTTATTTAACTTCAAATTTTACAAAAAAAAAACATCGTTTTTAAAAATGAGGTAATTTATTTTATTTTATTTATTTATTTGGGAGAAAAACAATAGTTTTTACATATAATTAATACAGAAGATAGGGGTACATTGAAATATGAATTGAAAAAAAGGCGTCAATAACTATTTTCCACGGTTATGCGAGTCATTAATCAAGTGATAAAATTAAACAAAAAATAAAATTAATTAAAGAGTTAAAAAATGTTTGTAATTCAGAAATCACATATAAAATATGTTAATATAATAAATAATTATAAAAAAGTTTAAAAATAAAATAATAATAAAAATTAATAAAAATTTAATATATACATGCTAGAAAAATACATTAATAATTTTTTTTTTTTAAATAAGAAAAGAAAAATTAAAAAAACAACTTAGAACAATGTGATAATATTGAAGAAGGTACAAAATATAAACATGAATATACAGTTTTAATGACATATTGACATAATTATTCAGGCGTATATTAACGCCTATTAGTAATCTTTTATATTTAGTATGGGAAAGACGAAAAATGTCTGCGTGACCGGAGAGAACGGTATTGTAATAATGACATGCTCTATAGAAAAAATCATTCTTTCTTGAATTCGTCTTGGGTATCGGCAAATTGAATGTCGTTTGGAGCCTTGTCCTGTTGGGCACAATATACTCGTTTTCTAAAGAACTTTTAAGTAAAGAGCAATCTATGACATTGTTCACGAGTTTAAATTCGAATAATTGATCTGTAATCACTTTTCTGCACTCCAGAGTTTGAATTGCATTTGGAAAACAATAAAATTGGGATTTTATTAAAATGAATAAACACAAAGTTAGTACTATAAATATTAATTTTTCATTTTTTTGTTTGTTATTTTATACAATTGTTTGTATAAATGATGGTACTATTTCCAAAATCCAAAATCTAAAATCTAAAAAAGTGAGATATTAATTGAAACTCATTCAGAATACAACTTTTACAATAATTAAAACATCGTCAGTTGAAAAAATATGGCTTTATTTGTAAGAACTTGACTTTTAAATTATCGAATTTGTTGCAAAAATGGAAACCTCTACTTGAGTATTGTGAAGTTGGAATGTATACAATTAAATTGATTATTTCACTACTTTTTCTTGACATAATCATGCTTATGTCATCACGGCTTACGTTTAAAATATTTACTTATTATAATAAAAAATTGAAGTTTAAAAAAAAAGTTAAAGTCAAGTAATCAGTTTTTTGTGATTTGCTCAAAATGAAGAAAGATGGATTTTTCCGGTTTTGCAAATAGTACCCTTAAATATACATTGCATTAATGGAAAACCTATTTTATAAAAAAACATGAACCTTTTTAGAAATATTTTTTATTTTTATTTAAATTTCATTAATAATTACGGGTTACATACATTTAACAAAATATTTTTACTTTTTAAATTCACATTTTACTGTTAATAATAATATTTTTAACATCTTTGGTAAATTTTTTCTGAGTCTTTTGTTTAGTTTTGTCTGGTAGTTTAATTGTATAATTTCAGTCCATGGTTTATTAGTCTCGATTGTCCTTTTCTCATTTTATACGGTTGTATATGATATTTTTCTGATATTCTCGTATTGTGTTCATGTTTACTACAGTTTTTTTTCAAGTTTTAATTCTTCGTCTACAATAACATCAGTGGCTAATTTATGAATACATTTTAAGGACTTTAGTTTAAAGAGTTCAGTAACATTTAATTGTTTGGTTTGTTATTTTTGTTTGATAGGGAAGGTCATAAACTCACTTTAATATTTTATTTTGCTGTCTTTGTAGTCTGTTTATGTCATTTTGATTTCCTGTTCCCATAGTAATTGAGTCCCATAAATTGTGTTTTTTTTTTTTTTTTGCTCTCCTGTAAAATTATTTTTTTGATGCGCTCGTTCTTGCCTTGTTTCCTTACATTGGATTCCAGATTACTCTGCTCTGTACACATACACACAGGGAAAAGACATCACGTCGGTAAGGTCAGTGACGCCATACTTTACTTTTTATTATTCGGCCATTTCCGCTTGACATCCGCGAATCACAGAGGTGCAGGTGTTCAGGAACTGCTCGGTCTAATTTGCGAGGAGCAAGCTGAAAGTAACAAGACCAAATTAAAGCTGACGAAAGATTATTAGTGGTTACTGACAGGGAAACGGTCATTCTCAATTTAATATTAAATTCATCTCATTTCCTTTGTTATCTGGTCTCTGTATTAAGATGTTCACATCAAGAATATTGAATCAGTTCAAAATCGATTTTTGAGCGATATGATTTTTTTTTGTACCACAACAGGCCAGGAGGCCCAACTACAGTGGTGAATAACATCACAAAATACCCAGGCTTGAGAAAAATCACATTTTAAATTTTTCTGTTCTCACCGGGAATCGAATCCGGAACCTTCTGTGAGTGATTCAAGCGTCTTGACCACTACACCACGGAGGCTATGAAGATATTCTTGAGGTTAAGCTTATTCAGAGACCAATATACGTATAGTGAATTAAAAACTACCTTAAATATATTTTTTCTTTAAGGCCGTAGAAATAAATTCCGGTCCTGTTTAAAATTCTCAACTTACTCTTTGATGCGCCTGAATTACTGATCTCAATAAAATTTAATATTCCAATTAGAAATCTCAGACAAATTTACTCTTTCATACCGATAACCAAAGAACTAATTATGGTTTTCATTCCCCTATGCCTAGAATTCTCAAGTCTGCCAACAAACATACCAGTGTTGATTTCTTTGATAACAAGTTGTCTTCTTTTAAACGATTTCTGAATCAAATTAAATAATAAACACCTCTCCCGCTTCCACTCCTACAAATACTACTTTATACACTTGTGTATTTCTACTTTTCTTTATAATAATGAATAATAATAATTTTCTTTGTATTAATATGTCATGTAAAATGCCCATTGGGCGTAAATATAAATCAATTTACCTATTTGAATTTATAACTTCTATTTATTTATTTATTAACTATTATTTATGCTTTATCAGGTTAGTTCATTTAACAAAATTCCTCAAGAACATATTTTTTTAAAATTAATTTTAAATAATTCGATTCCCTATATTTCTTGAGGTAACTCACTGTATAACTTCAATACCTTGTACAATGAGTTTTGAGATTCTGTTTTTCTCTTCATTGGTAACCTTATCTTTTTTTATCCCTAGTTTCATATGTATGACATTCTTGGTTAAATTGTATTATTTTTTTTATTTTATTCATCACCTTAATTAATTTATGTATAAAAATTGCTTAATAACATTTATTTGCTACGTTGCTGTGATCAAGCCAAATTTCTTGTGCATTTTTAACGTTAATATACATATTTCTTTTGAGTATGATCCTCATCGCCTTATTTCGAAGAATTTGTATATTTTTAATTTCCCCTTCATTACATAAAAAAAGAATGGAAGAACAGTAGTTTATGTGTGGATATATGATTGTTTAAGAGAGATAAGAGAACTTTTTTTTATATTTATTGAATTTCGTAATATTTAAAAAAAATGGTTAGGTTTTGAGAATGTGCTTTAAAATTCAAATATTTATCGTAGTCAACTCCGAAATTCTTCGTTTCATCCACATAATTTATATTTGGGAATGTAATTCTAACTATTGCTACCAAATAGAACTAAAACATAATGTTGAAGTTTACATATTACAACGAAAATGAAAAACTCTTTTCAGAATTGAATACATAAGTTTAGGCATCTATTGGACTTCTGACTAGTCATTTTTTAATATTTTTAAAAATGTATTTATTTAACTATATAAAGGTTAACCGGTAGACATAGAAAAGTCAGTAAGTGGTTGTATGCAAATATTTAATGACATTTAGTAAACTGTTTGACCACAAAGTTATTGCTTCAAATATTGATAATACATAAAGGTTGTTTATTACACATTATTTGAGACATAAGTCCCAACTCCATGGGACTTAAAGTCCTGTGTCGAGTTTGAACGAGCAATAAGTTGACACAGACACATCAGAATATCATCACAAATATTACAAAAGATCGTAGTTTGGCCTCGTGGTGTAATAGTCAGAGCGTTTGCCTACTAAACAAAAGGTCTCGGGTTTGATTACCGCCACAGTTGATATGAAATATTTATTTAAAAGGGTGTTTTAACACCAGAATATTTCATAGTCTCTGGACTGGTACCTGAAGCGTAAGATTGATCATCTTATATTCATGTAACAAAAAAAACTATCACGATACGCTGCGATTTGTGTAGCAATGCAGTGCCCAATGCACTATTAGGTTCTGGAAAGGGAATGATGATGAAAAATAACAAAAAATTTATTTTTGTGTAATATATGGTACATCAATATGGTAAACAATAAACTCAAATATTCGGAAAATCTTCAAGGAGTTTCCCACTACAAATCGCTCCCACGAAGGAGAATCCCATCCTTTACTCCTCTCTTAAAAATAATTTTTGTCTTTGAGAGCTTAAAACGCTCTTCTAAAGTATTGAACACTATCGGTGCGATAAAGGAGAAATTTCTCTGATCAAAAGTCGAACGGGTTTTGGGTACGACATTATTCGTGCTCTGGGAAAACCTCGTAGTTTTGCTGAAATCTCTCCTTATTTTTCGTGCATTGGTTTGAGTGGCCACTTCACTCACTGTGTAACATCCACCATTCTACCTTTACTCGAACATCTATACTCATTTAATTATTCCCTTGCATATGTTGATGTTTAAAATGTTTATTAACTCCACAAGTCTTTAAATCTTATTTTTATCTTTGATTTCGTTAGAGAGGCATTGTTGGTGAACTATATAAATGTTAACTTTTCATATGTGCCTCTGAATTACTTATTTTTTACAACATGTAATAAGTGGGTGTGTCCGATGTGAAATCTTTGATACTCTGATTCATAAAACCATTATTAATTTCCTTACCGCCACGTGTGCTTCGTATTATTTTCTGATTGTGTTTTAAAATTTATTTATGATTTAAAGAAAGTTACAAATAAAAATCTGCATCAGAAATGTTGAAGAAGTTTTTTAACCAAAACGACAAATAAAATTGAAACAAATAATTTACGTCAATATATATTTTTTATAGTTATTTTCGTTGGAAACCTTTAATTCAACATGTTTAGAAAAAAATGTACATTTGTAAACATATTTGACTTTTTATTCAGAAAACTTAATTTTGCTTTGAAGATAAAATTGAACGTAAATTTTAACTTAAAAAGACTCGTGATTTTAATTGAAAATATTTTTTGAAAATAAACAAAAATAAATGGGCCCAGATTTTAATGGGCAGTTTTACGGGGTTATCAACAATTGAAGACTTGAGCAGGGTATTAGTTGCAAATTGTTATAATATACTTTTTACTATGTATTTTACTAGGGTTATTTAAAATATATTTTTTGTCAAACATATATAAATATTTTTGCCATGTCTTTTAGTATGTTTCTTAGTATGCATTTTCTTAGGACTATGTATTTTACTGTGTTTTTGAATACGTTTTTTACCATATTTTTTACTACATTTTTAACTATGTTTTTACTATATTTGATAGTTTGTTTTTTTTTTTACATATTTATTTTACTTTGTTTTTCACTATGTCAAATTCCTTTTTTTTTCTTTGTATTGCTTTCTGTTTTTCATATAGATTTTATTTTGACTGGCTAAGAACGGGGTAAATAACCCTAGGTAGATAGTCAAAGCAACGTTGTTTTAATATATAAAATGATAATAAATACATAATAAATAAACATAAATGAAGATTTTTTGCACATTCCTTTTTCATAAAGCCAACTACACCATCAAAAAGTAGCGTGAGAGCGAAAACCGATTTTAAGAGCGACTTTAGGTGTTTTTTTTAATCAATTGGTGTTCAAAGCATTAACCTCAGATATCTCTGTGGTTTATTTATGTCACAAAACACCTTTATCCTCTCATGACTTCAATCGTCTATGAGGTTAAATTAAAATTTTTGATCAAAAATGTTTATATTTCTACAAATTGTTTTTAAAAACATGTTATTAATTACGGTTTCCGACGGTGATACTTTAAATATTTATTAAAATATATTCTTGGTACATATTTTCTTAGAGAAATATCGATTTATACTTTCTAGATAACTGCAGATAATTTTCTTAACTTTTCGTTGTGTATAAGGGGGCCTGTTCTGAAAATCAAAAAAAAAAGGTTCATATAAAATTAAGAAAACTGAAAATCAAAGCCTATAACACATTTTCAAATACAAAAGTAGATGCATATTTATTGATTTTTTAAATTTTATTAAAGAAAACAAAAGATTTTAACATTTCACAATTCAATGTAAAAAATAGATTGTTATATGATTTATTTATTCATTTTATGTTTGTCTTTCGATTTTTTGTATTTTTTTTGCAAAACGTAAGAAAAATAGCGCTTAAATATAAACTGGTGTATTTTTGTCACAATTTTTGTTTTCCTTTAATAGTTATTAGTTATTTTGACTCATCCCGACCAAAAGCATGAAGAAACGAAGCCAGCACTCTCTTGGCCTTGAAAACATCAACACATTTCTATGTTATGGGGAAAAGGTTTGATATCATTTGTTGTCCAATGTAGTAATGTTGTATTTGTGCAAAGAAAGTATTGACCTTTTTCTGATGGATCAGATTCATAGTTAAATGGTTATAATAATAAATCATATGTTTATTTACAATGTCAGTCATTGACCTGGTAGTAATGACGACAATTATTTTTTTAAATGAATCTACCAAGGTAATATAAAAACACATTGAAAATGTATTTTCAATGGATTTGAGTTTCGTAAAAACATTAAATGAAAACTTAATTTGTCAGCCACAAAAATATATTCAAAAGATTTCATCCTATTTTAATTTGCGAACTGTTAAGCACAAAATACAAGGCTAAATTAACAATGGTGAGTAAACCATATATTATTATAACGTCCTACAAAATAATGAGCGACTAAGTAATAACGGAAATTTTTAAATAGAGAACGGAAAAAATAAAAATATTAACGGGTTTTAAGTTTGTCCAAATTTTTGTACGCAAGGACTAAAACTCAATCCTTTAGGGAGTTGCAACGATAAACTACAACAGAGATAGCGAACATTTTTGAGAAGGAAACATGGAATTTACAGGGCTTACGACCTGTCATTGGCTGCTTTATGTGGCATCTTCACACTCTGTGTAACATTCACAATGCAGCCGACGTTTGAACATAAGTATTTTTTTTAAATTTTTGTTTTTGACTTGATAATCAGCACATGCATAATGGGCGGATAAAGAATAACACTACTGTGTGTGAAATAGAAGCAGAATTCTAAATAAATGAAGATGGCAACTCTTAGGCATAAATTTTGACAAAGGAAGTCGAGTTAAGATAAGTCCGTGTCGTAGTGTAGTTGTTATTATCTCCCCCCACTATCTTAAAGTCCCGGATTCAATTTTCGTAGGAGGCAGGAGAATGGAGAATATTGGTTAGAAAGGTAATTTTTCTCTGCAAGATTTAACTGTTCCTGAACTGGAACCTAAAACGTAAGATTGATCACTAGTCAAGTGATCATCTAACCTTCCAGTGAAAGTACTTTCCCCACGTACCCGTCAAACCATTTTAAATACCGTGGATCTTCCTACCGGTTTCACTCATACAAAAAGCAAAGTTTTTTTTGTCAAAAAAAGAGTTATTTTTTTGAAATTTCGATTCCTAATTTCATAAACCACGATTTTTTATTTATTTTCTATTTTTCCATATCCGCTCTTAAGTGAAACATATGGACATTACCAGTTGCCTTCGGAAGACTCTATGGCCAGTCAGGACTTTCGTCTCCCCCTACGTCAATTCATCGCTCCTTAATTCCGCCGAATAAGGTTAAAAGTTTGTCATCGACAGCTTTCCAGGACGCTGTAGGCCCACAGGATTAAAAAAGAGACAACTTGGGTTTAGGTTCTGTAATGAACCAAAAAAAAATTTTTCTTCTTCATATTTAACTTTTTTTTTTTTTTTTGACAAAAAAGTGCCTTTTTGTTTAGGATAGTAGTATTAATGTAAACAGTTTTATTTATTTACAATTAACAAAGTTATTTGTGTATTGATTGAATTACTAATGTCTTTTGCGAATTAAAGCGTCTTCTTTAGTAATTGAAAATCCTCAATTGATCGTATTAAAACACATTTTCTCACAAGCACCGTTCAATGGTCGTATCTTTGAACAAGAATACAATAAGTTTTATATTTCTCACGAGTGATTCTAAACGTGTTTCTTGTACCGTTCCTCGTAAAGTAAGTAAATACAGAATCCATCTCAATGAACGTAATTTAAGAAATGGGTACGTTCAAAACACATCCTGTAGCATTAGATACACTGTAGGAAAACACGTGGCCAAGGAAACTACATGAGCAAAACACATAATATATTTTTGCGAACGAACGTGAATCCAAAGAGATTAAATTTGTAATGAGCTTGTCGTTGGGGGGTTAACTCCACTGAGACAGTAGTAAGTAACACACGTTTCGAGACACAACAGACATTTTAAATAAGCGTTGCGCATAACCGATTAATGTATCGGTTATGATAACATCCGATTTAACGATTTATTATTGTTTACATCGACAGCTTTCCAGGACGCTGTAGGCCCACAGGATTAAAAAAGAGGCAACTTGGGTTTAGGTTCTTTAATGAACCAAATTTTTTTTTTCTTCTTTTTTTCTCTTTTGGGCTATAACTGTTTTTCTATTTCTAAAATATTATATTTATTTTTAGGAAACATATTCGAAAACTATATTTGCCGCAACAAATCGGTTTATTAGAACAGGCATTTGCCCATATAAGAACCGATTGCAACATTAGACATACTAATATTTCTGGCTTGCCGACCCTTCATATACTAATCCTACTCCTAGTACAAGCAGAATTTACCAGTGTGTTTTTGTGCCATTTTTGTAAAAATGTATGTATAAACTTATACATAAATCAAAAAAAATAAATTAAAATGTCCTTCTGTCTTGAGGCATTTGCGAGAAAGTGACAGTGAAGTGCGAGTGAAAAATGTTCAAATGTCTACTCATCAAAATTGTCTACTTAACCCGAAAACGCATTTGTTGGAGATACGTTTTTATGTTACTAACCCATCGATATATGAGGCAGATTAAGATAATATGTGGTGGGCGAGTAGTTTGACAAGGAATATGAACATAATTTTTCTGTCACTCTTTCGCAAATGCCATCTCGATACTGTGCAAAAAAGACAATTGCATGCGGGACTGATTATGCCCAAATAAAACATACAAATCTATGTTTCGTATTCTTGTTTTCTGCTCCGAAAAACAAAAAAAAATCTATTGTTTTTTTAAAGGAAGAGTATCAAAATTAAATTTTGTATCGGTACCTTTAGTGTAATTTAAAAAAAAATGCCCTCATTTAATGACAGTTGTCACCGCAGTTTGTTTCGTTCGTTCTCCTATTGCTTCCTTCCTTTCAAAGTAAAAAAAACGACACCAAAAAAAAAATTCCGACATCTTCTTAAAACTCAGTATTTTGCTGTTTTATGCCCAAAAGAGGTGCCACGATTCGCATCTGTAGAGAAGAATGCATAATAATGCAGGCGTTATACAGGTGGCATTTAGTTTTCGCTGAGAAAATAAGTCGTTTGTTACCAGACAGCCTTCATACTGTTCAATGTGATACCTGCTTTGGCCTCCGTCATAAACAATCCTCAAGGACCTACCGAGGAGCGAAACCACGCAAGCGAACGCAGCTCGTTAAGTTACCAGCCTGCGGTTCGATACCCAGCCGGAAGTAGAGGGCGACCAGAACAAAGGCTATAAAAGGCGCGAAGTTCAAGGCCCGTCCTTCTCTCCTTGTCCGAAACTCAACTGCAGTACTTCCTCACATAAAATTAGTCTTCTATAAAACACGTGTTAGATATAAATTCGAAGTAAGTTAGATTTTATTGAACGTGTAATAAAATATCTTTGTATTACACGCCAGTTTTCTTATAAAATAAATAGTGTTATCCATGTAAGTAAGCCGTTCTTATTTCTTGTGTGATAATATATATGTGAATCATTTTCCCCGCCACCTTCTGAAAAGAACGTAGTAGGGTGTTGGGCGAGAGGCCATAAGGCACCGACGGGACCGATTGCAGGCTCCAGCAGGGACGCGAGGCCCCGAGCGGACGGATGCAGGTAAAAAGGACGATTGCCTAGTCCTACCTCACGCACATGCCTGTGCGTATAAAAGTTACACACAGCTTGTACAGAGAGACCCCGACAGGTAAGCCAAAGGCCGCAAACCACACCCACACTGCTATTCCTAGACTTACTCCCAGTAATTTTGGAAATTTCACCCACAGAACTGTATTCTTCATCCCCCGAATACGTAAAAAATCGTAAATAAAAGACAAATTCATAATATATTATAAGTCATTTATTTCAAATTAAATTTGTACACATACTCACCAACATGGCTTTTTAGGACGTGTCCGTGTAATAATTAACAACAAAAAAATATAAAGTAAATTTCAATAATAAAATAAAGATCAAAATACAAGAAATAACATAAAATACTTTGAAAATAATAATTTCGTATAGTACAATACTAAAAATGACGATCAAATTTCAAAAATAGTAATCCAAATAAAATAAACATCTTTAAAAACTTATAAATTAATAGAATATAAGTCATGCATATAAAGTAACAAACATAAACCAGTATGCAGAATATTAATATCGTTAAAATCAATAGAATAAATAGTATAAAAATAAAATTATTATAATACTTTTTGTATGGTTTATAAAAAATATATTAAAGTTATTAATAAAGCAACAAAATAAGTGTTTAAACGATATGAAAAATAGAACAAGACATCAAAAAATATCAAGTGAATATAAGGATAGAAGGAAAGCAAAAAGGGAAACAATAAATTTTAGAGATGAAGAATATTTTAGGGATTTTATATATTACCTTCTCTTAAATGTTCATCATCTCTGTTGTAAAATGTTAATATTAACAGGTCCCCGGGTAGTTAAATCCAGTCTTTGAATACAAAATTTGGACAAACTCAAAATATTGTTAATAATCTATTTCGTTCAATAAATTAACTCGCGCGAGAAAAGTTTCCCTATTCATGAACCTTGAACAACTAAACAACCTCGTCATCCCAATTGATATGCAGCAGCTAATAGCATTTTTCTCTTATACGTCTGCAATTATTCTAATGAATTTTAATATTCTAATAAAACTGTAATATATAAATTAATTTTATGCAATCGGACGCAGTTTTTCATAATTTCAGTGAAGATTTTCATGGTGTCTTAATTTTGTCACCGCTCGACAACAAAGACGAAAAAAATAACAAAACAAAAGCTAAAAGAAAGTCGCGAAGGACAACCTACCAGCGCCATTAGCGAGATCATTTTGAATAATGGCTGGCAACATAAAAAAACAAACGTCTTTAAACACAAATTGTAATTAATCATCTTAAAGAACGACTATTTTGTTTATGTATTCTTTGTTACCGACAGAATCTTAAATGTTGTATAAAAGTCTGCAAGAAAAGTTGAGTCTTCATTTTAGATGTTTTTTTTTATTTAATATTTTCCTAAAGAAAATTATTAAAAAATTTATTCGGAAATAACATAATTTGTAAATATAACTAAGGAAAAAGATACATTATTTATAAATAAAATTAAGAAGCTGAACTTTTGAAGATGCGAAAAATCTATTGCAAGCAATGTCAAAAATGTCAAAATTTATTTTATAAAAAATAAAATATCTAGTCGAAGATTGAACGGTTTACTTAAAATGCGTTTTTGTAAATCTAGACTCGGGAAAAGACACTTATTTTTCATATTTCTAAAACCGTTCAATGCATTTCATAAGGACAATATGATGACTAATTATTTGAATTTGTTTCGATTTAAATTTGTGTTGAAATTATGAAATAAATAGCAAAAAAATACTTTTATAATTATTTTCTCATGACAAAAAAATTGTTTTGTTATAATATTAGCATAAATTATTTTATTTCTATCGTATTCTTCCACTGACCTTTATTAACATTAAAAATAAAATGCATACCCACATACACGTCATGCCTTTGTGGGTTTTTATGTAATAGTGTATTTTGTATTTGTAACTTATGTATCTTCTTCTTCTTCTTCTTATTCTTCTTCTTCTTCTTCTACAGTCTTTTTCTCTCCACTGCTGGATAAAGGCCTCTTCCAAACGTCTCAATTCCTTCCTATCACCCGCTTTCATCATCCACGTTTTACCGGCAACAGAGGCAATGTCGTCGACATAGCCTACGTATACCTATGTATGCCTTTGTATACCTTTTGTAAAATGCAAAGAAAAAAATAAAAAAAATAAAATTAATGTTTTAAAAGTCTAAACAATAATCAAAATATCAAATACAGACCACTGCAATATATGAGAGACGTGAACTATTTTTACATTTTATCATTTAATTATTTATTTTAATTGCTTTACCACCATATTGATTGCACATATTCAAATTTGTAAACGAAGTGCAAGTTTCGTGTAGTGAGTTTTATTTTTAGAGAGACAATAACTTTCCCTAAACAAATATTAAAATCTTCAGCAATCGGATCTTCATGACATTTTACCAGCAAAACTTTGATATAAATGCTATGTTATCTTCCTGGAGCACTCACTCATACAAAAATGTGAAGAAAAACATTTGACCATAAAATGCGGCGTCTCTCCCATTTTTGTGGAATAGATACCGCACTTTGTATTTTATGTTCGAAATGCAAAAAAGTAGCAAAATAATATCTGGGTAGTTTCATTATACAGCCCTTAACCCTATAAAAGCAGTACGTACATTGTATGAGTATTCTGTCGTCATAAACAAAGAGGCAACTATTTGAAAAAGTCATATTTTGTTATATGACACATTTTTGCATTTATCAATTTTATGCAAATTAAAAAAAAACTGTAAATAATCATAAGTAAAAACAAAGTCCATATTATGTCAACTGTTTCTATGGCATAAAACCTGTATGAGTGTCATATGTACAATGAGTTTTTCCTTATCTTAAGATATCGTTTTATTGCTTAAAAAACTGAAAAACTTAAGAAACAAAATATCGATTTTCGAAACGGAATTTTTCTTTACTGCTGATTGCTATATTTTTTTTATTTTCTTTTATTCAGGAAACATACAGTATAGTTACATAGTTTTATATTTTAGCAGTTAGACTTAGACAAGTGAAGTTTCCATATTGTATAATAATTATATGTAAGGTTATCAATGAAAGTACAAAAAAGATAAAGAAAAAAAACATAAGTGGAAGTTGTTTAAAAATTAAAATTAAAGTAAAAAAGTAATTTTAAAGTTTGTAGTTAGTATTTGCAAGTGGAAATAATATTAAAAATCAAGAAAAAAAATTTTGTAAAAGTAATTAAAAGGTAATTATTAAAATAAAGAATAAAAAACATGCTCAGATGTAAAAAAAAATCATTTTTATAATTATATAGATCAAATTATTCCATTTTTTTACAAAACATTACCTCATATTTAACTTTGTTTTTTTATTTTTGACAAAAAAGTGCCTTTTTTTGGGATGGTAGTATTAATGTAAACAGTTTTATTTATTTAAAATTAACAAAGTTATTCGTGTATTGATTGAATTACTAATATCTTTTGCGAATTAAAGCGTCTTCTTTAGTAATTGAAAATCCTCAATTGATCGTATTAAAACACATTTTCTCGCAAGCACCGTTCAATGGTCGTATCCTTAAACAAGAATGCAATAAGTTTTATATTTCTCACGAGTGATTCTAAACATGTTTCTTGTACCGTTCCTCGTAAAGTTAGTAAATACAGAATCCATCTCAATGAACGTAATTTAAGAAATGGGTACGTTCAAAACAGATCATGTAGCATGAGATACACTGTAGGAAAACACGTGGCCAAGGAAACTACATGAGCAAAACACATAATATATTTTTGCGAACGAACGTGAATCCAAAGAGATTAAATTTGTAATGAGCTTGTCGTTGGGGGGTTAACTCCACTGAGACAGTAGTAAGTAACACACATTTCGAGACACAACAGACGTTTTAAATAAGCGTTGCGCATAACCGATTAATGTATCGGTTATAATAAAATCCGATTTAACGACTTATTATTTTTTAACACAATTTCTGTTGAGTTTGATTTTCAGTTATTTTAAAGTGAAAAAGACATGTTGGTTTCCAAACTTTAGTTTGTTTTCTGATATTGAGTTTTTTCTCTATAACTTATCTTAATGTGAATTTATCAGCTTAATGTGTATGTTTGTTGTTTAATAAACTAACTAACCTACTTGTATGAACAAAATTTGACTTCCAGTAACTATGTTATATAGCTTTTGTATGAATAGTATCATTTACTTCAAATATTACATTAGATTATTTTTTTTCGTATACCTACATGACTCTTGAGACAAACGGAGGGGAGGGTATCATTTCAAAAACCAGATAAAACCGCTTTTTTTTGTACTACTATTTTTTTTTCCGTTTATTTAATAAATGGTATTAAAGTAGTTATGCAGAAAGCAGCCAGTCCACAATTTCATAAAAATGATATATTCATGTTGTCGGATGCTATAAGGTTAATTTTATGTTCTGTTGAAAACAGCCAGTTCGCTTTCATACAAAAAACTGTATTAATCACATTCTGAAAATGGTGTCGATCCCAAAAAAGGCAATTTTTAATTTGCAGAAAACACCCACAGTACTTAAAAAGCTTATGGTACTTTTAAAAATCATTAAAACTGGTCCAATAATAATAATAATAAGATTCTTGTTCGTAACATAAAACCAAATAACGTATTCATTGTTTATCATTTGTAAAAGACGAAAACAATCCAACTGCTGTGTAGGTTTGATAATTCACTCTTTTCACGAAAGTGCGATTATCTCAGTTTCACTTTTTCTATGGCTAACTGCTTTCTGCAAAACTACGTTCATACATAAATTGGTTATGTTATGTTTTTTATGATTATTTCAGTTTTTTTTTGTTTATTATGCTAACGATAATTAGGTTAATTGGATAAATTATATTTTTTTTGTTGCTATTATTATGTTAACCTTGTTAAATAGCTATTTTAAAGCATGTTTCACATTTTGTAAAATGTTTCCCTCGGCGCGAGACACCCCAGTGAGGGAACATTATTCTGTATAATTTTTTTTTTTTTAAATATGGTATAAATAAATAAATTTTAAAAAGTCCAAAAACCACTGGTTTCGGATTTCTTCGCGAAGGCAATTTTATAAGTGTTATATTGAACCTTATACGCCCCCTACTGGAAACCTTACTACAGTGATACATTTCTGCAACTAGAATATTTAACCCTTTGCGGTGCGATAAACACTTATTAAGTCTAAATAATGTAATTAAATACAAGCCGTTATTGGAGAAATTTAAGTAATTAAATACAATCAATTTATCCTTTTTAATCCACTGTTTTCGTGTGCGTAAAAGTGTGAGTGAATAACACCAGTGTATTTACTAGGTTTACCAAAAGACACTAACACATCAATATAGGCTATAAAAAAATCGAAAACACAGTACAAAGTTTTGATAAACTGATGGAGAAAGCATTTGCAACATCATTACGGCTAGCTGTATCTTACATCTTTAAAACTATCGCCAAAAAACCTCAGCTCCTAAAAAGTTGTAAAATCATTAAAATATCAACTAACTCATCGTCATAACTCCTTTATCTGTACCTAATGGTGCATAGGGTCCTGCATTGTTAAATCAGCTGGGAAGCTTGATTTTTTTTTACGTGTATGAAAACATAATGATGACGTTGATCACACTTTAGAAACTACGAAGTTTAGCAGTAAAAGGCGTTTGGTAAAATAAATATTTCATGTCAATTTTCTTGAGAACCGAACTCGAAAACTCGTGCGTTGTAGACAAATTGTTAACCACTAAACCACGACCCTGACAAACTTAATTATATGCAGAATAATATGTTTGTCTCCTATTTTTTTTATTTAAAATGAAAATATATACATAATTTTATATAATATTCCCAGGGAGTTTTTGTAAAAAACTCATTTAGGGACATGCAGATAAAAATATTTATTTACAGACGTTTTTATAGTTTAAACTATAACGTTATTTACAAAAAGAGAATAGAAATTATGATACACTACAAATTAAAAGTCTATGAAAAATATTTTAAAAATAACAAAATAAACACAATACAAGGTTTAGAAATGAATTCGAAGTACATAATACAATCTATAAAAGAAAAAAAAGGAAAAAATTTTAAAAGTTTAAAAATTACATGTATGAATATATACAAGCTGAACGAGTACGAGAGAGTGCAAATGTTAAAATAATAGCTAAAACAAAAGTATCAAAAGCGTATTAAAATAATACAAACATAATACAAGCTTAAAAAGTATGAAAAAGCATATAAATCATTTTTAAAGTATTAAAAATTACATATACAAGCAAAAACGGTAAAATATAAAAAAAATATGTTCAAGATGCGCATTCTCTGGATCAACTAACATTATTTATTCGAAGTAACTCTGGAAAAAATCATTCTTCGATTCGCAAGTCCTGTTTCTGTATTTTTAAATTCGTACAGGCAATTTATTAAATTCTTTGAAACCTATGTATGGTAAAGATCTAGTACCAAACTTCGTAGACTTCACAGATCCAATATAAATATTATTTTTGATCGAGTACTGTACTGATGGATGTCTCTATTGAAAGCGGTTATGTTACTGTGCATTAAGTCGAGAGTTGTATTAATGATAGTTTTAGTTAACTTGAAATAGGAAAGCATGATAAAAGGCGTGATTTTTGTTTCAAAATAAATGTCCCTTACATTAATTTTATATGGTAGGTGGAACACATTTCTGATCGCTCTATTTTGAATAACCTGCTCCTCCGAAATTTTGCGCTTAGTTGCAAAACCCCAAATACAGCAAACCTCTCTGTTTACTTTATAGTATGTAATCATTGATTACAGTTTCTCTGCCAAACTGTTTTTATATGCTTCTCCATAAAATTAAGTTAAGTTAACAAAACATATTTTTTGAAACAAATCAAAAACTATCTGAAGAAATAAAAGTATTTGGGTTACATGTGAACAGTGTTAATAAAATTTTGAACACTGTGCAGTTCTCTTTAGAACATGTTTCTTTATATTTAGGGAGGATAACTCTTAAATTTTTTTCGTATAAAACATTTTTAAAATACGATAAAAATTAATAAACGAATTTTTTCGTATCGTATGTGTATCGGTCGCACTTGTGACGTCCATCATTAGGGTTGATGTTAATGACGCATCAACCCTAACAATATACTTTGTAATGCGATCCTAAACGTTGTACAATAATGCGAATGACATGCGGCGTAATAACCCGAAAAAACTCATTATATATCCTAACGGCCGTGAAAATCTACGATTTTTTACATTTTGATTAAGGTTTTATTATTATTTATTATACTACTATGTTTCAAATATGTTTTATACAAAATTAATTGAAGCGCCCTCCTCACTAGGAAATCATGTTCTAACGAGGTAAAGTGTTGTTTTTTTTTCACATATTTAACATTTCATTCAAGTATTTTTTTTTTTTTTCTATCCTTTTTTTTCAGACAGATTTTAGTTTCTCTTTTTAAATATTCTTTGTTATTTGTTGACTTGATTTATTAAACAATTAGATGACGATAATAAAAAAATTGACATAAAAATAATCCTTGCGCTTTTGGCAAAATGTATTATTTGGTTGGGTTATCAATTTTATATGACCTTGAAAGATTTTCATCTAAAATAAAGATTTTGGTTAAAAATGTAAGATTTTGACTCTTTTTATACGGTGCCATCACCAGTGGCAAATAGTACTTGTATCTCGTCGTAGAAAGGACTATCTGCCGATATATTTTACGACTTACCGCGTTTGTCCATGGTCCGATCCGGTCTGATGACGGATATTTTTATTCAATAACGCTAGTTCATCACGTTATCTACGATAACCGATATTAATTTTATGAGAAAAAAGCTTTTCGCAACTATATTAGTCCATTGACTTTGCATCGATTAAGTGACTTTATTTGATTTCTCTTATTTTTTAACCTTTCCGAGAAAAACTCCGCGAGACCCTAGAAATACCACAACTAAAATGCCATAAAAACGACTTAAAAAACGTTTCTGTCATTATTATAAGTAGTAGTTATATAATTGATTCATAATATTTTGAATTTTCCGCAAAATTCACGCATTTTTTTACAAAATACTGTTGCGAGAGGGTGCTGTATGTTGAGAAGTCCAATGCATTAAGACTGGATTTTTAAAAAAATGGCTGAAAAATAGCTACTAAATAGAAAAAAGCACACCTACAAACTGACCAACATACTTAAGATTATTACTGTAGAGCGATTAATAGTGTAATGTTTGCTGTTTGCATGGGGGAAAGCAAAGAAATATGTGATATAAATTCGGCAGAAAAATAGTCTTATAATTTTTCTTTTCATTTTTTTATTATTATTTTGAATCTTAAAATATTGCACACAAAACGTATTTTAATATGTGCTCTAATAAAAACATTTTATATTTTCATTTATAATTTGTCACATTATTTATGTGTCTTAACATTTAGTTTCAATTTTGATTTCTTTTTTTTCATAAATAATTTTCCTCCATACCATATAATTTTACCGCTAGATGCAATATTTAATTTTGTGATTTCGCCTTTTTATCTACATGGGAACCTGACTTTACCTTTTCTTTGGTATTATGATGGATTTCACTTTCATTTTTGTTTTTTAAATTCTGTTGTTATAGAATTAATAATTTAATTAACAAGTACCATGGTATTGTAAAATATTATTTGCGTATATGTTATTATTTGTAAGTCATTGAGCATTCAATGACATTTCGAATTTTAAATGATGAATGTTTTTGATACGAGTCTTAAAAAACATAGGTACGTTGTAGATAGTTTTGTTTCTTTTAACTCGGATCCCAAAATCGGATACCGTAGAAGAACGCTCTAACAGACAGGATGAAAGTGGTGATCCTGTGCGCACTAATACCCTTTAAGCCTAACTGGCAGATCCTGATTAGGTGATAAAAAGCAGAAACCAATAGAGATATAAAATAAAGGAATTTTCCTTATGAGCTTCTCAAGAATAAGATTTTTTGCTTCCATTTACGACTCATTGGAAATAAAATGAAGATTAGGAACAAAAAATATTTTGTCTTATCATGTAATATGCCCAATAATGCATTAGACATATTCATTTAAACCCGTACGACGTTTTTTTTTCATTGATATCATTATTTTTTTGCTCCTAAAAAATTACACCAAAAATACTTACGGAGTTGACAAATATCAAACGCCAGTATGCCCCCCCAATTTTATTTTTGACATTCTACAAAATGTAGCGAAAAATCATGACAGTACTATTAAAATTAAAATATGTCCTCATTATTACAATGAAAACACTGTCAAAAACTCTGTTTCAATTCAGAAGCTAGTGTTCCACATGGACATTGTGTTGGATTGTTGTGGATGCACTGGATATTAATCAACTCATATATTGAAATCACAAATAAAGTCACATCTTTGGGGGGACATTGGTTCAACCTGAGAATGTGACAGCAATCGTTCCCTACCTCAATCAATACTTTAGGGACTTTTACGAAGAGATTTTGCAAGAGATATGAAGAAAAGCCACTCGTCCTCTGTTCAGTATCCCAGCTCATCAAATACCTTGAAGAGCGAAAATTAATCTACCGCAGTGAGATCAGAGGCATTTTTAGCTCTGACCCCTATTTTTAGAAATAAGAATAATAAGCCAAAATCAAACCAAAAAAATAGAGCAAAGTTTGAACCGCAAACCTCCTGATCCGAAATCCAAAATACGTCCACTAAACCACAACTCGTCTTGAAACGACAACTTGTTATCTCTGATCAAATGAGCCAGTTTTAACACAAAAAGTTATGTTTAAAAAAATCCTATCAATTTTTAAATATTTTTAACACAAATTGTTTTTCAGAATAAAAATGTCATAACATGCAATATTTGAGTTTATCCAAATGTTTGTAGATAAAAGACTGGATTTCACCCCTTTGGGAGTCATTAAGTTTAACAAATTACAACAGGGATGGAGAATACCTTAAATAAGGGAATATGAATAATAAAACCATATGAATATGAATATAATATGAATATGAATAATATAACCATAATATAAATAATAAAACCAACTGGTCCAAGAAGAAGTTTAAAAATTGGAAAATTATTTTTAGGCGTTGCCTAGTATGTAAAATATTTCATTCAGATGAATCTCTTCACAACAATAAAGGTTTCTGCTATTTAACTTCACTAAGATCAACAAATGGAAAAATTGAAGAAATATCGATGATTAAACATAGGCAAAATGGTGAATGTTACACAGTGTGTAAAGTGGCCACTTAAACCAGCCAGTGACAGGTCATAATCCCTGTAAATGCCTAGACTTCCATATTCCCTTCCTTGTTGTAATTTGTTAGTCATTACATATATTTGAAAATATATAAAAATGACAACCGCTTTTCCTTCAAAACGGTTTAATCTGACTTTTTTTTGTAAACGATTTTGTCAATTCAGACAATATCGTATCGATTATTTAATTTTAACATTTTTTTAAACTTTACTTTCTTTCTGTTTGGGCGGATGAAAATAGAGTTCTGTGTGTGAACAGAACCAAAACCTTGGACGAGTGTTTTCGATTCCACTGCTGCTTATTTTCGGACATATGATAAACAAATATGGTCATAATTATTTATAAAAAGAGTAAAACCTACCGACACAGTATTTTTTTTTTCTAATACATTTTATATAAAAAAAACAATTGTTTCTGTTTTGGGGTGCGGAAAACGGGTATACTTTACCTGAATTTGTCGACTTTTAATAAGCATTATCAGTCTCACGTGCACTTGTCTTTTTCGTTCAGTACTATGTGAGGCATCTGCGTGTGAGTGACAGAAAAACTGCATTCAAATACGTATTCGACAAACCGCTTTTCGCTGGATATCTTAAGATTAGTCATCTTTCCTTTATGTAACAAAAAATGATCGAGATACTATGCGGTTTGAGTATCAATACGGTGCCGTAAGGGAATAATTATGATAGTGCTCTAATTATTACGTATCGTAGAAAATAGAAGAACTATTCATTTTTCCCATTTTCATGGAATCAATATCATCTCCTTGTCCTTAAAGAAATACTATTTTTATTAAATACGTATCACAGAACCCAAGACATGTTCCTTTTGTAAGTATCCATATTATGGTTTCAAAGCTCGCTTCATACGAGGTCCTTTCAAATTTGCCAAGTTAACTTAGCCTCCCTCTCATAATATTAACTTTTATGCGATACTGGTCCCTACTGAAAACGCAGTAACCATTTGCTTAAAAAATAACAAATACTGCAGTATTATTTTGTTACTAAGGTCGCAAGCAAAATCAATATGTAAGTGCATAGGCACATATTTACAGTGATGTAAAATTACTTTGAGGAGTTAAATGTAATATAAAAATCACTGCGTAACAAGGCTAATTATGACCATTTTTAAAAAATTTGGTAAATATAACTTTTTTTTACAATATTAAATTAAAAATGGTCTATGAAATCCTGTCAAATAAAATCATTTTTTTACTACTTTTAAGTGACTTGAAAAATATTTTAAAATGTATAATTTTTAATTCCCAAGAAAACAGCCAATTGCCATGGCCGCGCCCCTTATACGTCACGATTCGGGTAAATTATGAATCTTGTTTGTGACCATTTAAATTTAAGTAGAACATCGACACTCATCTTGACGTACATATTTTTTGGATGAAAACATTTCTTGACAATAACCATATTGATTTTGAAAATACAATTAATTTTTCTAAACTCATTTCATATATTTTCATCGATATTCATAGTATGTGGTATTTCCTTATTAAAACGGTTTGAAATATTAACCGGAGAGATTCTTTATTTCTTTTTAAATCTTTAATAAATCTAATGAGGTTTAAATCTGGTAAGCCTGCGAAAAATAGGAAATATTGGCAGACCCCTGGTATAACGACTGAGTGGATTTTTTTCATTAATAACTGTACTTGGGCCTCTTGTCCAGCACATTATTTATGTGGTTAATCCGTACTTATATTATAAATGCGAAAGGACGTTTGTCTGTTTATTTGCGTTTCTTTCATGTCACAACGGAGTGACTGGTCGACGTGGTTTTTTGCAGAGGGATAGTCGGAGAGCTGAAAAGTTTCATAAGCTATGTTTTATCTCGACAAAAATCTCACTCTTCGAGAAAATTCCAAGTGAATAAATGAATTAATTTTAAAACAGAATAACGATCCTCAATCACCCAACTAGTTGCGAGTCACATTTTTTCATAACGGTAGTTAGAGGACCGGCAATCCATACAGAATCATTATAAAAAAACAACTTTTTAACTGTTTTCTACATAATACCACGCGATTAAAACCCAAGGTATAAGCTAGATAGGATATAAATACGAACAATATTTTGAGTTTGTTCAAATTTTTGTAGACAAGGACTGGATTCAACTCCCTGGGGAGCTGTTTATAATAACATTTTATAACAGAGATGAAGAACATTTAAGAGAAGGTAATATAGAAGTCTAGGCATCTACAGGGCTTATGACCTGTCAATGGCTGGTTTAAGTGGCCACTTTACACACCGTGTAACATTTACCATTCTGCCTATATTTGAACATCTATATTCCTTCAATTCTTTCATCTGTTGGTGTTGACCATTGACAGGTCATAAGACCTGTAGATGCCTAGACTTCTATATTACCTTCTCTTAAATGTTCTTCATCTCTGTTGTAAAATGTTAATATAAATACGAATTTATTTGACAATTGTAATCGACATTACTTTCCATATTTTTGAACTCATTACGTTATTATGACTGTAAAAATAAGGTAGCTAAGCTTCCTATATGTACAGAAAAATACATCCATATTATTTGCAGAAGCCGTATTCAGCAAGCTAGTTGCCCTATTAATCGGTGAATTTTGACTTGCAATCGTAGGAATGCGTGAAACAGTACATGCGTATGTATATCTAGTCGAAATATTTTTGACGAAAACATTTCTAACTATGCTGATATTTTTTACACAAAGTATAGCTTATATAAATCAACTCTATTTAATCATTTCAAAGATTGTGAACGGTAATTTACATTTTTTAGATTATAGTGCTTCTTATGTTTTCTTTTGTATGGGAACTATTGTGTACCATATTTACGTGTATACTTATATTATATTTTTTAAATTACTTTTATTTTTATTATTATTAATATTTTTTTGGATTTTTTTGAGACAAAAGAATTTTATTGTGTTTAATATTCTTATATTTTGTACCTCTTCAAGAAAAAATATGTAAATTCTCTTCCTTTTAAAGTTTTATCTGCACACATTGTTTAATATTTTTTTTATATCTCAACATGTTCTTTATTCAAAACTGCTGTTTTATAAATAGTATTTATGTAACATAATACTTTTCAATTTAATTTTTAAGTTTTTCATATTATATTAAAGTGTTTATATTATTTTTAATATGTATCTTTTTAAGGAAAAAGGCACTGCGTATTGTATATATCAATAAATAAATTATTCATTTATGTCAATATATAAATACGGTTTTATTTGGCTTGGTAAAAATCTGTGTAGAGCAGAAATGTTTTACAAACAAATAATTCAACATGCTTCAAGACTAAGCTTGTTTATAACATATTTGAAATGAGGAATTCTGTTCAAAATATTGTGGTTTTTGCCTTTAGCTCTTAAAGAACTGTAGTTAATAATTCCTTTGCACGCGGTGATGTAATATCGTGTTTTTACAAGCAAAAAACGAAATATTCTAAAGTTCAGACATTCGAAAAAAAAAAAAAACCAGAGGTGGTTTTTTAGTATGTGCGCAAGTGCACTGCCAAGTAAAAATATGTGTCAATATATTAGTAAACTTACTGATAGTAATAAGTTTACTCGTTAACATCATAATATTCTATACTAGCGCAATACAATCTAGCGAGATCACCTCTAGCGGACAATTTTCTCATCTTGTCTACGTATGCACAGTCGTCACCGTGCATTTTCTGTTTTGGACAATCTTTTACCAAGAATTTGTATGAAATATACCATATCCCTTAAAATCGTCATAAAAAAATAAAAAAAAAAAATTTTGCCAGAATAAATAAAAAATCATAAGTACTCCGATCATCTTACATTCGTGCACCCGCCATCGTTGTCAATAACCGACTGAATATGTTTCACACAAACATCGGCCACAGAACAGCGTCTTTGTCTTCCATGTTACGAGTTCTATCTTCGTGCTCTCTCTTACACATATTTATTGCTGTATTAGTGTCACGTTCATTCTTCGCGTAGAGGGGATAAATATTTTTCAAATTAAACTCCAGTCTAGTTATACAAATTTTATTTTCGAAATCCGGTGTGAGTTTATCATTTAAAAAATAGGAGAATGTCTTGTATCGAATGTAGACTAGTGTAACATCACAGCCAGCCACACCGGAGTTGAGTCAATTTCATCTGGGCGATAATAATGACACTAGATCGAAATTGTCGATATTGCCAAACGAAAATGAATAATACTAAAAATATTGAAAAACTCTTTATTTTTTTGAATGTTACGATGTTCTGCTGCCTCGTCCTTTTTCTCGTAATGATGAATTAGTAATAACACCAAGGCCAGAACGGTCGTAATAATCAAGATGGCGCCCATGTGAGGATTTTGTTAGTGTGCAAAAACCAACACACGCACACGTGTATCCATATAATGGACATTCGACCCTCATACTTTTCTCCGCTCAGTGTGGCTAGAAGAAGAACTCTCTCTTCAATTAGTAACCTCATATTTTATGTCGGCGCCTGATAAGCGACTGGAATTAGGTTCATTATTCTGGTCATTTTTTTTAATAGGGGCAACACATAAAATGTTTTAGCCAACTTGTGAACGCCATAAAGATTAATTATGTTGTCAAACGACGCATTTAATTGAAATATTCTCGCGTTTTGAAAAACTTATGGCAGTTCAGTCCAGTAGTGATAACTGAACCATTTTCTAACCCTTCTGGGTCTAAGGGGGGTATCTAGGGAAGCATTTATTTTTTAATGACTTTTTTTGTTAATTATCACACTGATTTTACTTTTAATTACTTTTACAAAAAAAATCTTAATTTTAAATATAAACTACAAACTTTTAAATAACTTTTTTTACTTAAATTTTTAAACAACTTCCATTTTTTTGTTTTTGTGTTTTTTTCCTTATCTTTTTTGTACTTTCATTGATAACCTTAATAATTATTATACAATATAGAAACTTCACTGTTCCATTAAGTATAACTGTGTAAAATATAAAACTATGTAACCGTACTGTATCTTTCCCGAATAAAAGAAAATAAAAAATAAATAATCCTACCCCATAATGACCACAAAGAATCGGGTTGTGGTCCCGTGTCTAGTGTTTCGGATTCAAGGATCAACGGTACGTGGTTCAAATCCCGCTCTACCCCAACATTATTTCCATTTTCTAATAATGAGTTATTTACATCTCGTTGAAAACGGCCCTCAAAGTTAAATAATTAGGTTAAGCATAAAAACGAAAATATTTCTTTTAATTTAAAGAAAAATAAAATGTTGAGAACAAATCAAAATTATCAAAATTTTTTTTGTCGAATTCTTTCAATAATTATTCAAATAGCAAACATTACAATTCATCGCTCTACAGTTTAATACTCTTGGATATGTTGGTCAGTTTCACGTGTGCTTTTTGCTACTTGATGGCTTTTTTTCCAGCCATTATAACAAAAAAAAGTGGATTTCGTTCTTTGCATTACCCCTTCCAATTTTCCGCTGTTCCTCCATGCCAAAGGGTAACGCGACCTTAGATCGGTATTGTTCAACGTGTCAATGTAAAAATATCTTCTTGCAACAGTATTTTATGAAGAAAAAAAAAATTTGTAGAAAACTAGAAAAATTATGAAACAGTTTTACATATACTTCATTTCTTTATGTTTTTTAAATTCTTATTTATATTATTTTAGCTGAAATATTTCCAGTCAATAGGTGGAAGAGTTGAGGAAATGTGGATTTTCAAACATGAACAGAATAATGAATGTTACACAGTGTGTGAAGTGGCCACTTAAACCAGCCATTGACAGGTCATAAGCCCTGTAAATGCCTAGACTTCCATATTCCCTTCTCTAAAATGTTTTCCCTCTCTGTTTAAATAAATTTAAATATGAACAACTCCCTAGGGAGGAAATCCAGCCAGTCTGCAAGCATTTGGACACAATCAAACATTGTTGTATGTAGGTTTATTTGGATTATTTTGTTGTATTTGTATCTTTGTTATGTCTGTCATGTTATTATTTGCCCAGAAGGCGATCATGCAGCTTAATTTGGTTTCAACATAAGCTTCGTACATGATTTTTTTAAATTTTTGGTATGAGGTCTTTAATTTTTTAGAAGAGGCCATGTTATGTTTCCAGAACTTTGGTGAATCCGTCTATGTATATCGTTCATTTTCATAGTTTAAATTCCATGTTTTTTTCTAAAATTAAAGAGCAGTGAACAATATATAGAGAGATTTAGTATTTAGTAGACACTGTGAAAAATGGTTATATAGGATAATATTTAATACTAAATTATTTCTTGATAAGAAAACTTTTGTAGCCTCGAAACCGGTCGGAAAGATAAAAACGTGTTTTAAAACAAAGTGTTTCTACTTTTATTTTAAATTTTGAATATTTTAAATAACCACAAAGTATTAGCTTCGAAGCTCAATTGAATATATTGTTTTTAATTGATTTTAAGCTTTTTAAAGCTCACCATTTATTTTGTTTCTTCAGGCAATTCGTTTGCAATCAAATAATTAAAATCATTTTAAACCGGTTAGGAATCGAACCCGTAACCTTTTGATTTATAGCTCAATGTTTTACCTACATCCTTTTACCATAGCAATTTTCTATTAAATAATAATTGCACTGTCTTAGGAAAATCTGATTGAAAAATGGTTATTTTCAAGTAAAATGTAACTTCAACCTTAATCGATAAAGTACCGCTGAGTACAATTATGTCAGATTTTTATACAAAAGCCTTTCCGGGGAAGGTTGACGGTAATTAACAGAGGCGCTATAGAAAGGGTAACCACCAATAAGGAAAGACTTTAAGAAATCCTTGTCAACTTTCTTCCACTCAATAAAGCGTCTATTTAAAACCACCGCCTGAAACATCCAGCCTCCGAGCTGAAAGAAAATTAGTATCCTGAAACAAGGAATAAAAATAGAGTTTTCAAAGGCTTCTATTTAACACTTTTTAATTAATGTTATACATTTCAGTCGAAGTTATCTTACAATTGTTAAATAAAAAACTGACTGATTTTTTTCTTTGATGTCGATCAGTACAACATACCGTTTACGAGTATTTGAAACCCAAGAAAATAAAAATTATTTCGATAATATCTTGCATTGCTTATTCAAGCGCAAAAATATTTTTATCATTTTCATATTTGCACCTAATCCACGGGGTACTGTATTCGTAATTAATTTACAATGATTTAGTTTTATTTTTCAATGCTTGCAATGAATTGTTTAGTAACAGAAAGTCCAACCATATAGCCAATGCATTAAATAATGAAGCCGATTGGGATATTTGAAAAAAATAGGTTTAGATAGTAAAAAACCAACCCTTTTTCACAATTAGAAGGCAAACTAGTCTGTCCACCTTCTATCAAATATTTAGGAACTTCTGTTCTAGCTTTCTAATTCAGTTTTAAACCTTCGCGTATATTTTTAAAGAAATTTGTCATATGCATGTTAGGAAAGCTGTGGATTCAGAAAATATGGCTTTCCACAAAGTTCCCCGCTCGGCCAGAGGCCAGTTGGAGATTGTCTTTAGAAACTTTATCAGTCTATTATAAAACCATACTTTGGCATCGTGTGCCATGCACCTGTCTGCTGGGCAATATTTGCGGGTTATGGTCTATTTTAAGCAAATCATTTTAAGTAGACAAAGACAACCTCTTCTAACGAATACGTCTCTTTTGGATTTTGAGATCCAGCGATGATTAACAATCAACCTAAAACGAAAGCGTTCATCGGTTATTGATAGCGTCCGTCTACACACAAGTGAAGGAATGCCTCAATCGGATATAAAACAAATTGCTCTTGCTCTTCTTGATGCTTGGCAATCGCGATGGGAATCTTCACCTTCAGGTATCCTAACATTTCTTTTTTTCCACTCAATCCTTCTGAAAAAATTTTTGAGTTATCCCCGATCACTGGACTACTTAGATTTTTATTGGGTCATGATAAATTATTATTTTTTTTATTATTATTTTGTATTGTTGATTCCGATTCGTATTGCTGCGGATATCCCAATTCGTAATTTAAACACATCTTCTGATCTTGTCCCTCTCTATGATAAAACAAAAAATATGAGAATAAAAAAAATATAAGAATAAAAAAATATTTTTTTTTTATATGAAGCGAATAGAAAATCTAAACTATACTCTTAACAGCCCTGAGTTTTATATTTGCGTGATTCAACGTACTTATAAAAGCTGCGTAAAATTAAAATATCTTGTAGGTATGAAATTATTAGGTATTAAATTCCAAACTAGTTTTTGTATAATCAGAAAATAATGCTGTACAATAAATGTCTAGTATAATTTTTAGCCAATATTTCTTAGGATATAATAAAAACTTTGTTGATAATAATTTTTATTTAATTTACATAAGTAGCGGAATAAAACATTGTTATTTGCATATTCATGTGCGATTTTTTCAAAATAATGTGGTAGTTAAAAACATTATAAAGATCTTTTTGTTGAATTTATCACGAAGATAAATCTTATTCGTAAAGTTTCTTGAAATAATACACAGATGTCACTAGCGCGCAGTTTATTGTACTGATTATTAAAAAAGAGATAAATAACATTTTTAATTAAAAATTATAGAAGTCTAAGTGCAGAATTTTTAACTATTAGCTCGTCAGAATATTATTGTATCTATTTTATACTCATTTTACGAGACATAACACGGCTTTTAAGTTTTTTAACGGTTTCTGCAAAAATTACAATTAATATTTCAAAAATTCACAAATTTTAAATAGAGGAAGGTCAGTAGTTTTTTTTTTGTTAATAGACTTTCAAACTAAACCAAAAACATTTTAATGTATCTTATTATCAGAGATATAATAAAAATTATATTTTAATTTGTTGCAACAGAGAGGGAAAACATTTTTGAGAAGGTAATAAGGAAGTCAAAGCTTTCAAATTTACAGGGCTGTCACTAGCTGTTTTTATTTTTAAATGTGTTTTTTTATTTGCATTTTACAAAAGGTTACAAATACAAAAAAATGTGTATTCAG
Organism: Micrasema longulum; assembly: GCF_059751315.1. NCBI lineage: Eukaryota > Metazoa > Arthropoda > Insecta > Trichoptera > Brachycentridae > Micrasema > Micrasema longulum. Next base: position 45,699 of record NW_028278759.1, read on the forward strand.
AAAAAAAACATAAATTCATGTTATTTTTTATTAAAATAAAAGCTACTGGAAGAACACGATAGATATAAAAAATTTAAAAAGGTTTGCTCATATTGGAACATATTTTTTTTGGCAATAAAAATAAGAAAAATAAATAAAAAGTAAATGCTATTCATTAAAAAAAGAAGCTTTTTAATTTTGCTTTTTCCATCTATAATTTCAGTAAAAAATTTAAATGAAAAAAAAAAAACAAAAAATCAATCTATCATTATGTCCATATGACATGCATTGAACAATTTTAGAGCTATGAAAAATAAGTGTCTTTGCCCGAGTCTGGATTTACAATAAGGGATTCCAAGTAAACTATTCAATCTTTGACCAAACCTATTAATGTTGGCGCATAAAAACATATTTTAAGACATTGCTACTTAAGTGGCCACTTTGCACACTGTGTAACATTCACCATTCTGCCTATATTCAAACATCCATATTTCCTTAACTCTTCCATTTGTTGACCTATGTGAAATAAAAGAGCTGTAACCTTTATCCTTTGGGTGAGATTCATGCGGCTAAGCCAATTCACCTACTAGGCAACGCCTGAAAACAATTTTCCAATTTTCATACTGCCTCTTACACCAGTTTAATCAACAATATTTTGAGTATGTCTAAATCTTTTTAGACAGGCTGGATTTCCTTCCTCCTTGTTGCAATAAATTGAGATATAAATATCTCCCTCGGGAGGATATCCAGCCTGTCTATAAACATTTGGACATACTCAAGATATTGTTAAAATAAGTTATAATTAATAAGAGTTATCTTCAGTGGTTTCTGAAGATTAGTGAATGGCTCCCCGTTAACTGGAAATCTATTACAATACTCCATCATTAGTTGAGTTTAAAGAACAAGTGACGTCGTTCAAAGTAATTCGTTTTTATTAAAATCAAATTTTTTTATACTTTTTCAAGAAGCTTAGGCGTACAGTTTAATGCTTTAATTTTTACCGAGCGTTAAAAAACATTTTTTTATTCAATTTCCTGTAGCCGAACTTTCTAATAGCAAAATTGTATATATTTATTCGAAATCAATAAGGATAAATTACTAATTCCAAATTTTATGATTGCTATTGAATATAATTTTTTGTCTATTCACATAGCGTTACTCAGTAATGTCTTCATATTTATAGCATATACAATTCTTCTGAACGTGTGATGTCACTGAACTTTTCCTAAACGGCTTAACCAATTTACGTACGGTTTTCGACGAAATGTAGATCTTTTTGCTGCGCGCGATCGTAGATTTTTTACCTTAAAATTTTCAATCGAACCTGTAAAAAAAAGTTAGAAGCATATTTTTTTTTTCCATCAACCCACCAGAATTGCATTCGATAAGAATGCAGATACAAAAAAATTGAAGGATGTTGTTGTTTTGCGTTTAAAAATTTATTTTTTTTGAATATTTACAAACAACATTCGCTTTTTGTGGACGCTTTTATTGCATTCTTTAATTTCTTCCCATTTATTTATTTTTGCCGGGTTTTTGGTAATACTAAAATAATATAAGCTTACATTGAATACATTTTTAAAAATCGTATTCATGAATAAAATGCACCCCTGTTATTGAGAAGAGCCGAGTTGGACATTTGCAAAAAGAATTCTATATTTGAAAGTTAATTATTTTATATTTTGAAATTTAACCACAAATAAATACCTTAGTACCTACTTAAATTCAATATTTAAATATAAATAATTTTAGTTTTGGAATTCAATCATTAACAAATACTTAGGTACCTACTGAGCGATTAAAAGTATTTTTCCAAGATGATAGCAGGCAAGCAAACGTTCGGGCAGGACAACGTATGTCGGGTCCGCTAGTAATCCGCGTGCTATACCCATAACAATTAAGGAAAAATATTTAAATGCATACTGATTTGCGAGTGAGTATTGCTTATGTTGTCAGTAGTCAGTATGTGAGTATTTAATACAGCCCTTTAGAAATTATGTCTTGGAATTCAACCATAAACAAGTACCTAAGTTCCTACTTAAATTCAATATTTGAATATTAATATTTTTTACAAATGGAATTAAAATATAGACAAGTACCTAGGTACCTTCTTATCAATGAAAAGTCTTTTTCCAAGGTAATAGCAGACGAGCCAACGTTCGGGCAGGACAACGCCTGTCGGGTTATTAGTAATGTAATATTATGTTATTTAAACGTTTAAATAAATTGATATTGTATTGTTTTGGCTCTTCTTTTTATCCTGGTTGTCAACCTCGTGGTATAAATGTTAGCGCGTTTGTCTCCCATGCAAGAGGTTTTTGGTCAATATAAAATATTTTTTCAAACGGGTGTTTGTACACTACAAATATTTTGTAGTCCCTGGACTGGCACCTGAAAGGCATGAGGCTGATCATCTTACCTTCATGTAACAAAAATTATCAAGATACGCTGCGGTTGGTGTGCCAATGCACCATTAGGCGCAGAAATGGAATGATGATGATGATGATTTTATCTCGGTGGACTAAATTACTGTCAATTAAAACGTAGGAAAAGTAAAGTTACAAAACATTATTGGTACATTTTTAATAATGGGTTAAGAACGTGAATTAGTCAATTTATAATTATGGGTAATAAATAACAATGAACTTACACCAAGGGTTTTCACGAATAAACTTGAAAGTTTTACATAATAATTTAAGTTATATATTTATTAGGACTGTGTAATTTAAACTGTGTTCTTCGGAGCCTGAATAGGATTCATTCCATTCTAAAACAACTCTTTTAAAATATTTTCCCAAAACTAGTAAAGCATTTACTGGGCTCGGTATCCTTTTTTCCTGACAGATAAAATAGGCTTAAGCGCAACTCCTAGTGAAAATCTTATTGGCGTAATCTGTGACTTTGATTTTAAACAAAGTTCAAAGATTTATGGCATTATGACGAGATTTTTGAATACATCGATGTGTCAAAACGAGCTATTACTGCAATAATTTGAGTTTGTCCAAATGTTTGTAGACAAACGACTGGATTCCACTTCAATGAAAGTCATTAGAATTAACAAATCACAACAGGGGTGGAGAAAATTTTAAAAAAAAAAAGAAAAGAAAAAATAAATAGTTAAAGAAATTCGTAATGTACATTTGTTTCCCGTTGAAAATTTATTTTAAATACGATCAATATATTCAATTGGCAAAAATGTCATGAAACAGCTGATATAATTTATCTTTTAAAAATTTCCTTTGGTTCAATTAACTGTTCTGAACTACTAAGCAAAATCTCTATTAATGTTCCTTCCAAAGTTCTAAGGAGTAATCTTCTTCATGTTTCTCTTGTTTCATTTAATTAAAGGCAAAATTAGTATTTATGGCGAACTTTAAATAATGTTAATGTAATAACAAAATCATCAAACATAGATTTATTTGCAAATAATCACAATGACGTGCGACGTTTGTTTTCAAAATAATTCGTAGTACTTTTGGATTTACATTAGATTACTGTTCATTTTATGTTCGAGAAACTTTTTTAACTTACCGTGATGCTACTTTTAAAAACCTGTATTTGGCTTATTTGTAATTTGTTTTGTTTTGCATTTATTTATTTAATTTATTGATTCATATTTTTTGTCTTACAAACTATTATACAAAAAAGAAATAATGTGACCTCACTAGGGTTACCCGTGCCGTGGACACTTAACAATATACTTTTTTTTAAATATTTTTACATTTGAGAATAAACAAATAAGACTCAGTTAATAAACAGAGATAATTAACAAAATTTTCAGACAGTTTTAAACACGATATATTAATATTTAAATTTAATTTATGTACATCTATATTATTTATATTACAAAACGCACAATGAAAGAACAAAAACGTAACATAAGCTATACTCTTATGGAGCAGTTGATTCAATATTGGTTTGGTTATACAAGAAGGGAATATGGAAGTCAAGGCATTTACAGGACTTATGACCAGTCATTGGCTGGTTTACGTAGCCATTTTACACACTGTGTAACATTCGCCATTTTGCTTATGTTTAAACATCCAAATTTCTTCAATTCTTCCATCTGTTGATTTTATTTATTTATTTATTAATGAAATCATACAGTCTTTATATAAAACAAGTTATAAAACAAAAAGTATAAAAAGTAAGACCAATTACAGATTTCACACTAATTTATTATAAATGCAGGAGGAGAGGGGAAAAATAATTGAATTCTAAAAAAGTAAAAATAAAAATATAACATAAAAGTAGATAAAAAGGAGAAGACATTGTATAGCTACTCTACTTTCCTCCCTCTCTCTCTGCTTCCATGAACATTTAAATTTATTTGTAAAAAATCACAACCAACAATAAATTATTAAATGCAGGTAGTAGATGTAAGTAAGTATATATTAAGATTAGAAATCAAAAGTTAAAATTAAAATCAAAAGTAAAAGTCAAAGTTAAAATGAAAAGTTAAAATTAAAATAAAGTTAAAAGTTTAAATAAAAAGCTAAAATTAAGAATTCAAATTAAAAAGTTAAAATTGAAAGATAAAATTCAAAATCATATTCAAAATTAAAAGTCAAGCAGGAGATAAATTTAAAATGTCTTTAACAGATCTGATAAAAATATGGTATTTACAATGTAGTATCTCGATGTCACTAAAACTGTCATTATAGGTAATCTGTATTCTTCGTAGAGTGCTATTTTTTAAATAATTTGTCATTGAGTTAGGAATGTCGAAGAGTACAGATTGACGAGTTCTACGGTCAGGGACTCGATAAATGCCTCTAACAATTTCTGGGCTATCAATTACGTTATTAACAATTTTGTAGAGAAAGCTCATATCCAACATAGTACTTGAGTTGCAAGATTTTGAACCTTGTGAAAATTAGCGGACTCGGTCCTACTTAAAAATGAAACATTATGTTTGAAATCTAATTGTCTGAGAAAATAGTTTTGAATATGTTCAATACGATTTTTGTAAGTATTTTATTGAGGATTCCAAATCGGCGAACCAAACTCGAGGACACTACGTACATATGAAAAAAAAAGTTTTCTTAATGCGTCAGTTCTTGTGAAAGGTTTGGTTGATCGTATGACAAACCCTTACATTTTGTAAGCTTTTTCTACAGTATTTTCTATATGTTTGTTAAATGTAAGTTTACTATCTGTTTTAGTGAAGTTAAATAGGTGAAACCTTTTTTGTTGTGAAGAGATTCATCTGATCAAATTATTTCACTTACTAGTCACGCTGTATATAAAAAAATATGTTTTTACTTCACAAAGTCAATAAATAGAAAACTTGAGACAATTTGGATGTTTAAACACAGGCATGATGGTGAATATTACAAATTGTGTAAAATGGGTACTTAAGCCGGCCAATGACAGGTCACAAGTCCTATCAACGTCTAGACTTTCACATCCCTTCTCAAAATGTTTTCTCCTCTGTTGCATTAAAAAAACATTTATATAATGAATTACCCTACCCTACTAACAAGTGTAACGTAAAAATTTTCGGGTCAGCAAAGAGAAAAACTTTGAGAAACCCAGTATTAAAATGATTCTACCTCTATTTTAGAGCAAGCTGCTCTTGTTGAAAAGGGAAGTTTGTAGTCAATTTTTAAGCAACGTTATTTCATGTAAAATCTTTATTTTTTAATCGAAATATTTTAATACGGTGTAGAAGAAAAGGTAGGTTAAGCTTTGAAAATGTTGCAGAGTGGCTTTTACTCGTATCTGCAGCTCAATCACAATGGCCGCACTTGTCGCTAATTACCAGCGCGATAAAAATATCTTATGCAAAAGTGATGGTAAAGGTCTTTTAATCGATGTGATAAACATCTGTAATAGAGTACATAGTTTTACGTGGCTATATTATATAGTTGATTGTATTTCCAATAGAATATTGTTTTTAAATGAATTGGACCATTTTCCAATTGATGTCGTAATTGGTATTGTACCGAACACGTGTGGTTCAAATTTGCATTTGCTGTTGTTCAATGATACATCGACTCTGCGCATTTAATTAAAATGAATTAAACTTTCAATCAATAATCTGGTAATAATTTAACTTTCCGAATTCATCATTATCATCATCATCGCCCTGATTCGCACATTACGGCAACTAGGGTGCACGGACACTCGGTGGTGCATAGGGCTCTGCAATTATGCATTCGTAAACCAAATAGGGTATCTTGATCATCTGTTAGATGAAAGCAAAGTGATCAGCCTAAAAGGCCGTTTACACGTGGACATCACCACATTGTTCTGTCATGACTATTATCCACGTGTAAACAGCAATTTGTAGGACAGGACCTCATAACAATATTAGTTTGCTCGACGTGTACTTGTTGCTCCCACGCATTTTTTTACCGTCTTGGCAACAGTAATTTTTCTTTTTTATTATTTAGTTCGTCTTTGAATAATTCCATTACATCTTGGTTAAAAAAAAACTTTTTTTTTTTTCTAAACTCGCTAGTGATAAATGCCGTCGTGTATTCGTTTTTGCAGCGCTCAAGTGTGAATCAGGAACTTCAGCCCTACGGAAAATTGGATACTGTAAGGAATGTAGGTATATTGTTGGTGACAACAATATATCTACAGTCGTCTGCATACCCATACAGCTTGGCAAGTCATTCTAGATTTGTCTCTCCTAGCAAACAGTCGCTCTCTTACCACAATATAATAAGCATTTAGAATTAGCCACAGTCAACTACAGTAAGTCTTATGATTGAAGTTCACATACCATCATAGGGAATAACAGATACAAAAAATGCTTTCTTGCGCGCGGTAAAAATTAAAGCATTAATTTTATGGCAAAGTTTCTTGAAAATGTACAAATTTTTTTTTTCAATATTTTAATAAAAACGCACTACTTTGAACGTCACCACTGGTTCATATGAACCAACAAATGATATGAGAGCTGTGAAAGATATCCGGTTTGCTTGCCGTTAACAAACCAATCAGGAGAACTGACAGAGAAAAACCTTTGACGTCACATGCGGAGTTATTTCAGAAATACAAAACATTAAAAAATGAAAGCGATGATTATACGATGTAAAAAATATTTATTTTTTTGCAAAGTTTTTTTTTTATTTTTATTTTTTTTTATTATATTGAAAACATATTATACATAATTATATACAATATTCCCAAGGAGTTTTTTTAAAAAAAAACTCATTTAGGGACATACAGATAATATTTTTTTTAGAGACGTTTTTAAATTTTAAACTATAATATTATTTAACAAAAGCAGAAAAATTAAAATTATGATATACTACAAATTAAAAAGGGTATGAAAAATACTTGAAAATAACAGAATAAACAGAATACTAGGCATGGAAATAAATTCAAAATAATGTTTACATTATGCAATCTGGGAAAGAAAATTGAAAAAGTTTAAAAATTACATGGATGTATATATACATACTGAACTAGTACAAAATAAAATCATTTTTTTTAATTAACAAAATATGCGCACACCCAATACAGGTTAATTTTTTTTATCAAAAACGTTGAAAAAATTGAAATTATGTATACAAGCCAAAAAAAGTATATAAAAAGAAAAAAACACAAATAACATTTAAATAGTATTAAAAATTACATATACAAGCAAAAACGGTGAAATATTAAAAGGTATATGTTCAAGATGCGCATTCTCTATAAACTAACATTATTTATTCAAAGTACTTCTGGAAAAAATAATTCTTCAATTCGCACGTCCTGTTTCTATATTTTGAAATAGGTACTTTAAATTTTTGTGGCAATTTATTAAATTCCTTGAAACCTATGTATTGTAAAGATCTAGTACCAAACTTCGTAGACTTCACAGATCCAATATATATATTGTTTTTTGATCGAGTACTGTACCGATGGATGTCTCCAATGAAAGCTGGCTTTATGTTACTGTGCATTGAGTCGAGAGTAGTATTAATGATAGTGTCAGTTATCTCGAAATAGGAAAGCATGCTAAAAGGCATGATTTTTGTTTCAAAATAAATGTCCCTTACATGAGTATCATACGGTAGGTGAAACACATTTCTGATCGCTCTATTCTGAATAATCTGCACCTCAGAAATTTTGCTCTTAGTTGCAAAACCCCAAACACAGCATAGGTATGATAAATGCGAATGGACCATAGAAAAATAGATTGCTCGAAGCAGCGAAACTGGAAGCATTCTCTGAAATCTGTACAGTATTCCAGCTACAGGGACAATCTTTCCTTTCACGCGCTCAACATGTTCATTCCAAGTAAGCTGCGAGTCCACTAACAGTCCCAAGTACTTAGTGCTATTTTTTTTCTCCAGACGATCAACACCAATAAAGACATCAATAGATTCATTACTCTTGTTTCCAAATAGAAGGTAGTGAGTCTTTTTTGCATTCAAGCTCAATTTATTTAAACGCAGCCATTCCGCCAGATGTAAAACGTCACTTTCAACCATCTTTTGTAAATCTTGTTTGTTTTTAGTGTGATATAAAATAGTCGTATCATATGCATAAAGCTGTATTCCTCCTTTGATGCCCCATTTTGTCACATCGTTGATGTATATAAGAAATAGCAACGGACCGAGTATAGACCCTTGAGGTACCCCGCAGGTGATTTTACCAGAATTGCTAAACTTACCTCCAACTTCTACCAAAGATGATCTGTTTGAAAGATAGTCTTTAAAAAATAGTCTTTTACCAAATAAAAAAAACACAGCGTTCTGCCGGCGCTGTCGAGGCTGTTTACGAAGCTGGGACAATACAACATCGGCCAATCTATTAAATTGTCCAAGTGCAAGCGATACTTAAGACATTAGGTGCCGATCCAGAAACATTCTAATTATTTGACGTTAAACCACCTGATAAAAAAACATTGAATGTGGACTTTCCGAGGAATCGATCCCGGGACCTCAAGCATGATAAGCGAACGCCCTAACCACTTAGCTATAAGGAAACCATTTGAATGCCTCATTTTTCATTATCATATTAGTATGTCAGGCCTGTTTTGTAAATATGTGAGCTCATTTTAATGTCGAAAAATTGATTGTTTTATACAAGGCGATTAGCAATTTAAGAAATAATAATATTATTTAATGACCTTACTTTTTTTTCACTTATAGTTATGTAGAAAAAATACGTACTGTACAAATTAAAATTTTATGAAAAATTGTTATTTAAGCCGTAGATACAAAAATATTTTCATTTTACCGTCGAATAAATTAAAGTTATATTTATTTTACAATTTACATTGTTTGAAATTATTTTAATCCCATTCAGTAAACGATATTATTTAAATTCTCCAATAGCAAAAAGGGTAGGTTAATCCGTAAACATAAATAAATATTTGAGTTATTCAGGTAAACGACATTTTGAGGTTTAAATAACTACTGCGTTTTCGGTTTAAGTACTTTTATTGAGCATTATTATTCTCCGCACATAACCACAGATAAATTTATTAGTAAGATACAAATATCCCCCTTTAAATGTGAAAATTATACAAAATTAACAATTTTAATAAGCTTCATCTCGTAAATACTCGTATATAGAAAGTCAATAATTAAAGTGCTTACGTGTTTTTCGTACAAAAATACATTTAAAAAAAATTAAGTCTGAAATCTAGTTTCAATCAAACCTAGATTTAAATGTATTTCTCAAGAAATTATATGATTAGATGCGTAGATTTTCACGGTCACAGTTATCAATTTTTATTTATTTACTTATTTATTAAAACAAAATAAAGGTATATATCACTTCAAGTATTTCATGAACTTGATGGTGCCATGTCTTTCTCGGCCTTCGTCGTTTTCCGCATCCATCAACATTCGCATCGTAGATCCTTTTAGCCGTTCTTTCGTTGTCCATTCACTCTACATGTTCAAACCAACGCAGCACCCGTTTCTTGATTCTCAGCCTTAAACAGTTCGCGAATCTCGACATTTGTTCACCTATCATACATCGTTTTACCGCACATTCACCTGAGATTATTACCAGATTTATAAATGGGTTTGATGATCGCGTTTGCAGTGATTAGGAAAGATACCAGTGCTAACACTAAGGTTGACTATATGAGTTAAGGGTGTTGTAATGTATTGACTATATCTTTTAAATGGTGATGAATTCAAATTATCAGTTCCTGCAGAGTAACTATTTTTTAATTTCTTTATTGTATTTATTATTTCAGAAGAATTGGTTGGTTCCAGTGACGTTAGAGGATTGTACACATTTTCTTCTGTGTCATTATTTTCTATAATCAATTCCTCATCTTTTTTAGCATTGGTCTTTAATATATTTTCTGCTAAGTTTGATCCTACAGTTCTAAAATATTTATTAATATGATTTAAAACTATGTGTGGACTTTCGTTAAAGATAACGGTCGTATCATCAATGTGAAGTTTAATTAAAGATTTTGGTTTATTTTCAGTATTTATTGTTTTTATTATTTCTTTTATGGTTTTCCAAGTTTATTTAATATTATCTTTGTTTAGTGTGATTTTATCATTATAATATTTAATTTTGCATAATCGTATTAGGCTAGTACAAATATTTCTATATTTCTTATAGTAGTTCATTTTTATTAAATCATTAGGATTTTTTTACATTTAATATGCAATTTGTAATCCACGGTTTGATCTTTTTTTGTTTATGTAGATTTTTTTTCCGTGGAGTTGTCAAGTACATGGTTGTTAAGCTTTTTTATGAATTTGTTAGTAGCTACATCAACGTCTTCTGCTTGAAGTATATTTTGCCATGTTTCGTGCACCAGTGAGTCTTCTAAAGTTGAAAAATCAATTTCTCTTTTTAATAAAGGAGCAATTCTTTTGGGTTTAGAACTAAATAAATTCATTTTGACAAATACCGCATAATGATCTGTTATTGAGGTTTTGTGAATGAGCACAGTTACAGTATTATTTGTTTTACACATAATATGGTCTAAGCAACTTGCAGAGGTACCCACTACTCTAGTTGGTTTGTCTATTATAACTTTCAATCCATGATAAGCCATTAAATTAAGATACTCTAAGGATGGATTATTTTCTTCATTTGATATATCAATATTAGTATCACCTAGTAAGAATTGTGATGGTTTGTTTGTGTATAAAACAAAATACGCAGCAGCGTTGGGAGGATTATTACCGCGCTTTTTCTGCGGGTAAAATCACTAAAATGTTTTTCCCAACGCTGGCTGATGCAGCAAACTTCCGTCATCATCACCAAAGTTCTTTCGAAACGGCCCAAATTTTTACCGGACACGGAGCTGTGAGAAGTTATCTTTATAGGTTTAAATTAAGGAATGATGACTATTGTCCATGCGATGATATTTCTTCACAGAGAATAGAACATCTGTTATTTCAGTGCCCATTTTTCAGTTTGCAACGCCATAATTTTGAAGCAGAATGCAGGAAAGATGGAATATCCTTAACAGATATCCACACTAGTAAAAATTCGTTATCATGCGCCATTGTTCTTGAACTTTGCAACAATGGTGATTGGACTCATAAAGGTAATAAACCAAAATCAGTGATCGAACATCCCATTTCCAAGACAAACAAAAACTTTTTTTTTTCCGAGTACCTTAGCCTTGTACATGACACGTAAGGCTACGGGTCCAAATATATTAAAAAAAAAAAAAAGATGGTTTGTTTGATTTATTTTTCAACGTTTTGTCAAGATCTTTGAGGAACTTGCTGGTATTTCGTTCTGATGGCGATCTATATACAGCTAGTAAAGAAATATCATTACTGAGATCGAATTGCAAACAATTTGCCCCAGAAATATGAATCTCTTTGACGTTTTTTTGAATATCATTTCTAATAAAAATAATAACTCCATCATTTTGGAGACTATGATGAGTTGTCTGAAATTGCTGGAATCCTTGTAAACACTGATAGTTGGGTGAGTTCTTTAACCAGCATTTTGTAAGAACTAGCACATCTATATTATTTAAATTTATACACTCTAAATAATTTATCAGATTATCAAAGTTTTTGTGAATGCTTCTTATATTAAGACACATAATTTTCAATTGCATATTATCATTTAAAAATAGTTTAGTCATCTCTATATTATCGGTTTCCCCACCTGATCTCACATTTAGTTATATTTTCATCCCTTTCAAACACCACCACTTTCAATTTATCAACATTCATAAGCAAATCGCTTTTCTTGCATACATTGTAGACTTTTGTTTCCAAAAATACTTGAAGATGGACATGTCAAAAGTAGGAATAATCGAAACGAGGTCTGTATGCAAAGATAGAGTGATATGGCTTTCCCATCTAATAATTCCGTATTGGAGTAATGAGTTAACTGAAGAATAGTAGTACCTAATATACATTTTTAAGTGGTCATTAGTTGTTTCTTTTTATTATAAAGGAATAACTCGCTAAGCCACTTGTTCAGAAGCTTGTCAGCAGATGGAATATATGATATGGAAGGAGGTTATCGAAAATATACCACAAAACCCAGACCAATAAAAAAAAAAAATCTTGGATATTTTTCTTGCAACAGGCGGGAATCGAACACGTGACGTTAGTTTTACAGTTAGCTGTCTTGCCAACTGCACCACGGCGCGTGTCATGTTTGTTAATCTTATAAATATACGCGCATTTCATAACTTTATGCTTAATTTAATAATATGATTACGCCATTTCATGTGCTGATCATTTATCTTACCAGATGTTTAATTGATTGTTAAGCTATTATTTAGCACGAATCAGTGCAGAAATTATTATTTATGTGTCGCCTTTTTTGAAAGATTTCATATAGGCCGAATTCGTTGCGACATTGCACGAGCCATTATTAGTTTGTACCGTGTCGCAGTCAGCAGTGGGTACATTAAGTGTCATTTTATTGTTCGTCGTACTTGGTGCCGGGAACCATGCGAAGTTTACTTGAAGTCCGTCATATCTGTGTATTTTATTCGGGTGTTGGTATATTTTATAACTGTATCTTTATTAAATATGACAAGACAGGTGCCACCGTTTTCTAGCAACAATTCACGGACAGTGTATACTTGTAATGCCGTATTAAATAGATTTCATGAACTCGGCAATAGTTATTCCCACGTATCTGATATTTAGTGTAGGGTATTGTTCCCATAAAACAAACCTTTTGAACTTTTTCAAAGATGGTGAATGGTAATTATATTTATTTATTCATGCATTTCATAATAAATGTATATACAGTTTTTTGTTCACTTTGCCTAGCTGTGTGAAACAGTACTTATGATTTTCTTGTTGTTTTACTGCAGAATTATTTAAACTTTTTATTGAATATGCTGTATAATTTTAAGGTTAATTTTTTAAACATAAATCTTGTATAATTTTTAGGTTTATTTTTTTTTAATAAATCTTGGGTATAAGGAAATTTATGTTTTTTTTTTTAAATATTAAGCCAAATATGTAGTATTATAAATGTTAATAATTTATTTTTTTAAATGCTTATCCAAAAAAAAAAAGTCGAAGTTTTTTATCGCAATTATTAGCAAAGCCGTGCTTAATTTACTACAAGCAACATAATACATTGAAAATTGAAAGTTAAGTTTCTATCACTAATGAAAATAGGTAAAGATTTCAAAAACAAAAGATCTTCTTACATTTTACAGGTAAAGTTGTATAATTCAATGAAGTAAAACTTTGATTTTAATTGGTAGTATAATGCAGAAGAAACTATTAAAGCGCTGTTCATTGTGTTCATCGTAAAGTTTTCTGAAATTGAAAGCCCTATTATGATAAAATTCATTTTGTTTCTAAGAAAAATAAATATTTCCAATGAAAATCGGAAAACATAGCTATTTATGAAAGATGACTAAGATTGAAATGAAATGAAATGTTTTTTTAGTCGATTAAATCATTATTAATCTCGCAAAAACAAACCGAAAACGTTTTTTTTATATGTGTTTTCATTATAAAATAATTTTAAAAACTACATATTCGTTTATGAGTATTTTTTGCGCTTAAGAAAAATACCGTTCAACGTTTTTTATGTTTCAAAAATTAATAAATACCAGGTGGCGCAAAAGTCATCACCCTAACGGTAGATGCCGTATTTTTACAAATGGCAGCAAATGTCAGTTCTGCTTTCACATTTGTGAAGTAAACAGATACAAATTACACGTCAACAAGACATAAAGCGCTAAACTCTTCAAGAATGCGGAAAAATCGTTTCGATTTTTTTGCGGAATAAATATTTGTCGGTGGAGCGGGCGCAGCGAGAATTTAGGCGCAGATTTCCCTGTCGTCCGACACCAACTGGGCAAACACTCTGGCGTTAAGCCTCTCGCCTAGAAGAGCATGGGACAAAACGAGATGCTGCCAAGTCTGGCTGGCCCCGGAGCAGCCATTCTGCTCAGAATTATTTTTTTTTAAGGAAAAAAAATATTTGCGTTCTTATAATTTACGTAAATATTTAGATTTGAGGACTTTTTTCAGCAAATTGTAAATAACTCACTATTAGAAAATGGGAATCAAGTTGAAGTAGAGTGGGATTTGAACCGCGGACCGTTGATCCTTTCATTTTGAAGGCCATTTTCAACGAGTTGTTAATAACTCACTATTAGAAAATGGAATCAAGTTGGGGTAGAGTGGGATTCGAACCACGGACCTTCGGTCCGTGAGTCCGATGCTTTATAATTAGGAAAAAAAAGTTGACATGCTTGTAAAACTTTTACAGCTAATTAATTCCCCCACGTCACAGGTCATATAAAAATTTATCGAGTTTGTGTTTATATTTTTCAATTGATTTGAAATTTCTTTTACCCAGAGATGTGGACCAGTTTACCAATATCAAAATTAAATATTTGGGTAAATCATAAGAACGCAAATATTTTCTTTTGTTTAAAAATAAAAGGCAATAAAAATTAACGAACATGTGTATTTGTAATGTATTATTTGATAATTAATTTTCTTTGATTTTTCCGTGAGCGATTTTTACATCTATTGATAGTTGATACATCTACCGACGAAAGACTTTTTTTGTTGTAAATCGTACAAAAATATTTAACTAACGCGTGCCCTTTGCGTCTTCTCCTTAAAGGGTAAAGCCACAATTGAAGCTGCCTGACAATGTTTGAAGTCAACCAGGAAAGAAGAAGGGAACAATGTTAATTTGAAAGGCCAAACTTATGGAACTAGTTTTGCATATGAAAGATAAGTCAAAAATTGTTAGTGTTAAATGTTAATTCAAACTTTTAACGCAGTTTTCAAGAAGCATGTTTTTTTTAAACTAGCCGGCCTTATGCCTAAATATGCACCAACCCATACGAAATTTTAAGAGTATCTTTTTATGTACGTTCTTCATCAAACCGTGTGATTAATTGCTACCTTTTTTTATAAACAATAAATTATGTATTTTTTTTTGCTTGAAAGACTGAAAGTTTATATTCAAACATTTACGTTTTTTCATAAAAAAATGTTTTCTAATTTTTGTAATGAGTTCTATAGATTATCATAAAAAATTATATTATAAAAAGTTTTTTGTATTCTAGGTGTAAAACTACAGGAGAACTCTTTCCGGACGAGGATCGCTTTTTACAATAGGTAATTTGCAGTTTTAGCCTCTGACGCCGTCATTTCTAATTAAAAATCTATTTATTTTACATTGTACAATATAAACTATGTTTTAAAAAGATCTCTTCTTCGTATTTTTATTGTTTTCTTGGTAGGAACTCAACTATATATATTTTTTCACAAATCATTTTTTTAAAACGCTTAAATGGCTTTACCCATAATGATATAAATTATTACATATTATACAATACAAACATCACTTTTCCAGCTTACAAACACTACCATACGACGTACATATCTTTAAATATATTTTAAAACATAAATCATTTTGATCGGTTTATTACACAGAACATTATGTTAAATTAACGTAAGCTCCATTGTATTAAGATTTAGCTTAGTTACAAACCAATGTAACCTAATATACTGTAACTGTTTGTTACTACAAACTGACTTAGAATTAATATATTTGTCAGGTACACGAATGTAATAGTGACATTTGTAACATAAGTTATTGTACTACCTGACTGTGTATTGGTTATCATTAGGGGTTGTCTTACAAGTTTGTATAAACATTAATTATTATTGTAGCAAATTTTAGCCGATAGGAACCAAAGTAATATCATTGCTTTGTTAATTTGTTAATTTGTTGATTTCAGTAACATTAAAGAGCGAAACTATTTTCAGTATCTAGAGGGATGCATAATACAGTTCTGTCTAAAATAATCAGAAATCTTGGACTTGTGTTTTCGACTCGGTGGCGGTGGCTACTTTCATGTAAAAATCATGAAATTTTTTTTTTTTAATTGTTTAACTTTTTGTACAAAATGTTATTTGTACATTGGCTGGCTTATTGCCAAATGGCAATTTCTTCCAACCAACCAATAAAATAAAAGTTTTATTTTTATAATTCAAGTCACAGAACATATTCCATAGAAATACACGTATTTGTTTATAAATTACCTTAAATCGAAACTATTACTCAATGGGAAAAAAAAAATGAGGAAAGAGGAAAAAAGAAAGGAGAAGAGATTAAGGAAGAGAAAGGAGATGTTTCTTCAGACGTGATTTAAACAGAGATAATGTAGTAACATCTTTGATGGTGGATTGGAGATGATTCCACAGTCGAGCCGCATAGACAGTATATGAGTTAGAGAAGAAAGAGGAATTGAGGATGGATATTAAGAGAGTGCCTTGAGAATTAGAACGAAGAGGTAAACCATGAACTGATAAGCGTTGAAATTTTTCACGCAGGTATATAAGAGCGTTAGGACTATGAAGTACATTGAACAGAAGTGAGAGAAATATCCAGCGGAGATAAAACCCTCTTGTAGTGTAGGGGTTGACGGGTTTGCTTATCATGTTTAAAGTTCCGTGATAGATTTTTGGCAAAATAAACAATATTTCAGTACCCCTGGAAGAAGTATCTAAAGATTTAAACTGATCGCCTTACCTCTAATGTTACAAAAAATATCTAAATACTCTGCGATTGAAGAACGTACCAATGAAGTGCCCTATGAATCATTGGGTGCTAGGTGTGGGTAATTACAATTATGTATTAGCTTTATTTTTAAATATCATACAAAGTTTCGGTTTTTAAAATTGTTACAATTACTTTTGATTTTTGTGCAACTTATGATCAAACAACCTGGTGCTCAATCGCGAATGTTTATCACGCACATTAATAGCCCACAAACACTTTTCCATAAGAATTTTTTATCGCGTCGATAATTATTGCCCTCAAGTGTGGTCATTGGAATTGAGCTGCTGCGCCCGTATCAAAACGGGAAGTTTACAGTTAGTTATCTTCAATTTTATCGACAAAGTAAAATTATTTTATTCAATTTTCCAAATCTTTTAAAATTGAGTGAAATTAAAAAAATCAAACATGTTCAATTACATGTTACTAAAAAAATACTTTTCCATTTTACATTTTCGTAGATAAATTTCGATTTTACTTTATACAGCCGAAGATAACTCGGTAAACTTCCACTTCTGAAATTGGGGCCCTGGCTTTAGACAGTAAAGTTACATTATTTTAAACTTGCCTGTTTTTTACGCAAAACGTAAGGATTAACATATTCAAAAAAGTTCATAATCATCCCAAAAGGCGGAGTCAAAAAAACTTTTCAAGATCGAAATTTCAAAGATTTTCAAAACTCGAATGAGTTCAAATAGCACGCACCAAACTTTTTTTAATGACATTTTGCGGGAATTATTCTTTGCTTTTACTCATTTTCCTATGAGTTGTGGCTAATTCAACACGCATGGGGTATTTTGTTCGATTCCTGAAACATGTAACGAATACATAATTAAATTTTCACCAACAATATTTTGAGTATGATCAAATATTCGTAAATAATTACTTCTTATCCTTTTATCACTTAACGGTGTATTTTACACTGAATTGGTGCACCAATTGCAGCGTATATTGACAATGTGTTACATAAAGTCACGATGATATCAGTCTTGCACTTCGGATCCAGTCCAAGTCTTAAAAAACTTCTGGAAAAATGGAAATCAAGTTTTATTAGAGCACGAGCGGTATGCGAACCTTAGATGTTTACACAAATACTAGATTTTAGCAACAAGGAATTTCATCAAGAGTCAGCTTTATTTATAATTATTATTATTTTTATTATGGATAACTTATGTAGCGCCATTTTCGTAATAAAATACCTCAAGGGCGCTTTACATAGTGATTCTATTGTTTAATGAATTTAATTGAAGCTTGCAATTTTATTTAAACAATATATTTTGTTGTCACATGCTACATATTTATTCAAATAATTTAGAGAACAAGTGGGTTTTAAGTTTTTTCCGAAACATCACTTCACTTTCACAGCCTCGCACCTCTGCTGGGAGAGCATTCCATGCCATAGGTCCTTTGACCGCAAATGCGCGTTCACTAAATTTAGTGCGCTGTTTGCGTAGAGGTAAGGTATAATAACTTTTTTTCTCGCCGTAGACGTAGCTGATCTAAGTGTGAGACGCCTGTCAGATAGTTCATCTGGAATGCATAGTTTCCTTAGATATTCAGGAGCATAGTTGTGCAGTGACTTATACATAAGCCAATAGAGTTTGTATTCGACCCTCTGTGGAAAACGTAGCCAGTGTAGTTCCTGAAATAGTGGAGTGATATGACTAAACTTAGAGATTCCGAAAATAAGTCTCGCTGTGGCATTCAATACAGATTGTAAGCGAGTCATTTTATAAATGGATATTATGTATTTATTTCGATAGTTGTAAAAAAAAAACTTAACCAACTTGTTATAACTTATATTATTATCAATGAATACGACAATAATTTTAAATACTCCATTAAAATTATTAAATCCAGAATCATTATGTTTTACTTTTCTTTTTGATGTGCCTTGTCAGGTCCCTACGACGTTGGCGATCACTACAGCAAAAACATCTCGGTTCTGCCCTACCATTGTATTCCGCAGCCAAGACAACTGCTTGTTGGATGTATTCGCCATAAGGATTCCTGGGAAAAGATGACCAGAGTGGTTTCCCGTTGCCTTCTCTGGTGGAGTTTTCTGTCGGGGTGACCTTCCCTTAGCTGCTCGGTTCTGGTTTGGAGGCGCCAGAAACTCGCCTTTCACCCGCTTTATTTATTATTTATATGCTTTACTAAATGTTATTAAATATTTGTATACCTTTAGCCACTTACCGACTTTTCTATGTCTACCGGTTTTAAGACGTACCTGCCTCTTCGTCAGAACAGGTTAACATAAAGTTAAAACTTCAGTCGTTTATTTATAATCTTACAGTTTATATATACACTGCAACTTGTCTGCCTCAGCATGTCCAGGACATGACAGGGTATTTATATGTGTAAAATAGAACCGGAATCCCGTACGTGTATTTAGCAGGAGCGAATTGTCCAAATAAGCAATTATGCACAGTTAACCAATGTATTTGACTTTCAAAAATAATATTTAATAATAACTATGCTTATGGGAAAATTAATAGAAAAAATGTTTTTTTATCATAAATCACCACCACCGTTTATATCTTCCTTCAAAAAAAAACTATAAAGTGCACCCAACGCCCAGCCCGTTCTCAGTAAACGATGAAACTAGCCGACTACCTGAGCTTATTCATCCAAAAAGTACACTTTATTTTACATCTTTTACCCAGTTGTGGTATTTTAGTACTAAAACAAACTTGCAGATTACAAATACTATTTGAAGATTCTCCATTTGGAAACTAGTATTTTGAAGGACTATTTTTCTTTCATAAAATACCGCTGACGTATTATATATCACATAGGACTTGTGCGTTCAAAGGGGCGGTTTTTGGCATAATTCATTTTAAAACGAATATGTCAGTGTTCAGTGTTGACATTTCAATCATAATGAAAATATCTGTGGAATGTCATTGTGTTATTTAAAAAAAAAACTTTTGTACAAGTGTTGTACTAAAATAGTGTAGAATAAAGCTACGTATTTCACGAAGTTAATATTAATTGTTGTATGAGTTGATTTTCACAGAACAACAAAAAAAATAACCATTTACAATTAATTATATTACTCAAATATTATGTACTTATATGTAGGCACAAATCAATGATTATTTTTTGTAGATTACCTATAAAATAAATCACCGCTCGCCACTAGCAGTTAGACTCTGGCTAGGTACGCTGAAATAAAAATCCTGAATAAAGAAATCAAGAAGAAAAAGTTCTCATCGTAGTGTAATAATTGGCGCGTTTCTCTGCCACGATTGAAGTACTGGGTTCGATTCCTGGAAGGTCAACATAAACATTCATTTATTAGGTGGTTTACACCGCAATATTTTATTATCCTTAGACAGGCACCTGCAGCGTACGACTGATAACCTTACTTTACCAAACAAAGAATGAAAATGATTAAGATACGCTGAATTTGACGTACCAATGCAGTGCCCTATACACTTTTAAGTACAGATAAAGGTTTAGTAAAAATGTACATATATTTGTTTAAACTTAATCATTTATTTATTATCATTTGGCAGAACTGATTTTGAAAAATCAGCTACGCAAAAGCATAGTTTTTTTTGTTACTTTCAAAATACTAGTAATATGTAGTTATAAACACGGTTTTAAATTTTCTAAATTTCTATTGTATATTATGTTTTCTGTGTATTTTTATATTATGTAAAAAAAAAAAGTGTCCTTGGCACGGGTTTCCCCAGAAAAAAATTGTGATAACTTACTGAAAAAATATAGAAAATTATGTAATAACTTATGTAAACAAATAAGTTATTAATTTAAAAATACTTCCTACACTTTCACTTATTTGTTTGACCAATTAGCGCTTTCACCCTCTAATGGACGTCTTCAGACTTACAAGTATTTTTTAATCAATAACTCTTATGTAAATATAGATTATTACATCATTACAATGGAATTCCATCAAGAATTGTCAATAAATAATTTAAATCAAATATTGAAAATGATTTTACATCAAACGATAGTTTCGTTAATTCTAATCATTTAACGAGTCTATCGAAACTACCACTTACTTCAATTTATAAATAGGCAATATATAAATTACTAATTAAATTATTTAAATAGGTAATACGTATGTAGTTTATCTCTGAATGAATTTGCCGTAACTACATAGTCGAATTAATTTGGAAAATGTGACTTACGACCCTTTAAATTGGATATCTGCTTTATATTAGGGTGTGTGTTTGTGTGCGAGTGTAAATAATTTTCCTTACATTCGAAGCGAAAGAACGTTTAATTTATTTGAATTTAACCACATTCCCGCCATTGATTCCTACCCTTTCATATAAGGGTTCATAAATAATTCTATGTCGATTTGTTTCATTGACTACGATGCGGTTTTCCTAAGATTAGGGTGACCACTGTTTGTTCAATGAAGAATTCATTGAAAATAATCATTATCACACTAAACTTGTTTTTCTAGTTATGTTTTAAACAACTTATCGGAATTAAAAAAATAAACAATGAACCCAGTGACAAATGTCATTCAATGAAGGCATTCTAGGCCGCATGCTGCAAATGTCTTTATGTGGCAACTCTATACACCGTGTACATTTACCATTCTGCATTTTGTTTAAACATTTATATTTCCTCAACTCTTTCCAATGTTGATGTGTGTGGGTATGATTTATCTGACTGAATTATTTCATCAATAAATTTAAAATTTGTTTTATAATTTTTAATATTTAATTTTTTAAAGGGTTTTATTATTTTGTTTCTTTTTATATTTTATTTTTTAAACAGTTGAGAACCCTTCAGGTTTTATCAGGAGACAATATTATACCTAAGGCAATCAATATACATTGCAGCAATTCAAACAAATCAATGATTTTTGCTATTTCGAATATACTGCGTTATCTTTATTTTCATAATTATATATTTTTTTATTATTTTTTTTACCTAAGTATGTCAAGTATTGAATTCTTAAGGTAATTATAAAGAATAATGTATAAAACAACTGTGTAATACGAGTATGTATAAATATATTGATATTATATAATTTCTAATTTTGTAATAGAACACTGTTATGTTAAATGTACATATTTATGTTAATGCCGCGTACACACTAATAAATAAATAAACTAAGAAACGCCTGTTTAAAATACTGTTTTTTAAACTTTGTTTATTCAGAAACAAATTCCGTTTAATACTACAATGAAATACAATTTTACAAAGATTTAAAACACATACTTACATTAAAGTTTCCCATTGGATAAAATAAAATAGAACAATTTGATTTCAAACAAAATCATCTAAGTGCACATGGTCAGTACAATTTCCTCAATCTATTTTTCCAGCATGACAGTTAAGTCATTCATGTTAGTTCCAAATTAGAACCGAGGCCGTACGCTCCAGATCTCGCTTCGAAAAGGAAGAAGAACGTTGTAACACAAACAAAATAAACAACGACACAAAAGCCAAATACATTCAGAAAACATTCGAAGAATTCGACCAATACAAAAAGCACTCAAACAACATTAAAAAAAACAAATCACTTTTGTAAGATCTGCATCATAATTTTCACTTGGGAAATCACTTTTTTCGCTCTGTTGGTCTTCAGTCAAACAACTGTTTACGATGAGTACCCTACACTAATGTTAGAGACGCCCCTTATTTATTTACATTTAAGTCAAGATTGAAATGTCACGATCTAAATATTTGAATTGTTCCTTTATCCTTCTTCTTTCCTTCCCATCCCCTCCCCTCTCTTCATAGTATAGTTTTAACTTTTTTTTATTTATATTTATTTTTGTTAATCTTTGCTTTTCATTTTTGTATAAAATTATAGGATTCAATATGTCCATGTATTTATAATTTTCTCTAATTGAACGGTTTGGGTAGGAAGGGAGAAATTGCTTTAAGGCAATATGCCCGCCCTTATATATATTGTATATGTATATAAAGTGTCAAATAAATAAAATAAATACTCCACTGAGTGTAAAAAGTGCATAAATCACGACAGTTTTCAATTTTTTTTAGTCGTAAATTATGGTTACCCTCATTGATGTCTTTGATACCTTTCTGTTCAGGCATTGTATAAATAATTCATGTGGTTAGAAAATGGCGTTAAGCATCCCTGGCTCCGCTCTATAAATTGCACATTACACAACGCGCTACCCAATCAGGTGCCGCCTTTTCGCACACTACATTCGATACAGCGCATCGTTCTACAACGTTAGTACGTGTTGCACTGTGTGTGCGACACTTTACTCTAGACTCATGTCCCGTAACATAAAATAATACAGAATCATGCAGGAAATTAAATATTCAACACTGACCTACGATAAATGCGGCCTTCGTGGTGTAGTGGCTAAGGCACTTAACTTTCGCAGGGAAATTTCCTGGTTCGATTCCCGGTGAGAACACAAAATTTCAATATAATTTTCTCAAGCCTAAATAATTTGTGCTGTAATTTACCACTGTGATTAGGCTTCCTGGCCTGTTATGGTTGTGGTAAATTTCTCATTTCCTCCTTCCATATTTCCCCTTTACCACCTGCTGACAAGCATCTAAACCAGAGGCTCAGCGGGTTATTTCTTTAAAAAAAAACAGGAATAAATAATATTTTATAGAAAGGAATATAGAATTTTACAGGGCTTATGATCTGTCTGATAATGACAGTTAATAAACCCTGTAAATGCCTAGACTGTCTGGTTTATGTGTGATAATCACAATTCATTTAAATGGATTAAAGCGTCAACCAACCATTGTTTTTTTTTTCTGATTCAATTTTTTTTTTATATTAATATTGTTTAGAGAATAAATAAGGTAATGTCTAGTAGGAGAAGACCCGTGATAAGGTAGACTTACATAATATATATTCATTTGTATATTTCCATATACATACACACACACGCGTGCACTTTTGCTCCCATACAAATACACACTTATAAACATACATACAAACATGCATACACATATACAGGGATATAAACATACAAATATACATGCACATACATATACACATACCCACATACACATACCCACATACACATACCCACATACACATACCCACATACACATACCCACATACACATACCCACATACACATACCCACAAACACATACCCACATACACATACCCACATACACATACCCACACACACACCCACATACACATACCCACATACACATACCCACATACACATACCCACATACACATACCCACATACACATACCCACATACACATACCCACATACACATACCCACATACGTATACGTACATATGTATACACATATTCACACTCTTACATAAACATAAATATATTTACATGTATTACTTTTTCCTTCTTGTCTTTGTATTATATTGTGTTTAATTTGTCATGGATAGTATTAATATTAATATTACTTACATTGCAATGTAGTTTAATGATCTTTCAGTTTATTTCTTCCTAACTTAATAAGCCATTGGGTTATTTTATTTTTTGTATTGTAGTTACATCGTGTTGGGTGAATATAATATCTTTAACCTTCTTATAAATTCTAGGAGCCATAAAGCTGAAAGATCTCTGTCCGAAAAAAGTTCTCGTCCGCGGTACAATGTATTTCTGTGACGTCACGCTACGAAATGGAATGGAATTATTTATTTTTTTAATACATGGTGTATGATGATGTGGTGTAAGGTAAAAAGTTTGTGGAGAGGCGTGGGTAAGTGAGGTAGGCGAACCGGTCTACTCTGTCGCAGCAACAAGCGGCTGGCATTACGCGGTAGATCACATTAGAGCACATGACGAATTGCATCCACAAATATGTTCACGATTGAAGATTCCCGTTGGCTAGCGAGAGATCATGATACATTAAAATGTATCATTTAATTTCAAGCCTTAGTGCCTAGGGGGGTCAAAAATAAAAACGGATATTCTTTTGTAAATAGCCCGAAAGAACAAGACGCTTCCCCAAATTAGCCAGGTTTATTCTTCCCACGTCCGTCCATCTAACGGAATAGGGATTAGAGCACTAAGACAATGGCTCCTGAGATTTCCAATCCTTTGGGATATTACAGCACGTAAAATCATTATCACAGGGGCGTAATTGACATCAGAAACATGTTCTTACAAATCTTTACATCCCGAAAACGTAGCGCATGGTCGGAATAAAAATCTCCAGCTTTGCGTAAAATCAAATTTTATTAAATTACCATTGTAATAAACATCGTTCAATTTAACATATTACAACAGAGATAGAGAACATTTAAGAAAAATAAATATGTCATTCTAGGCATTTCCAAGACTTATGACTGGTTTAAGTAATCGGGTTGTGGTCCCGAAGCTAGTGTCTTGGACTCACGGACCAAAGGTCCGTGGTTCGAATCCCACTCTACCCCAACTTGATTCAAAGGGAATATTTTTTTTATTGAAAAATGAAATATGTACCATTTTGCCTTTACATTGACAAATCTTCATATCTTCTATCATCATCATAATACCCTTTCCGCACCTAATGGTGCATAGGGCACTGCATTCGTACACTAATCGCAGCGTATCTTGATATTTTTTTGTTACATTAGGATAAGATGATCAGTCTTACGCTTAAGGTACCAGTCCAGTATTCTGGTCTAAAAATATTTTTTTTAAATAAACATTTCATATGAACCACGTCGGGAATCGAACTCAAACCTCTTGCTTGGTGGACAAACGCGTTAACTTTTACACCATAAGGCCGACAATCTTCTATCAGTTTCATGTTATCAAGTAAATATTTTATCAGTTGATTATTACCAAGCAAAAGAGCTGAAACCTTTATTGATGCGAGTGAGATTTAATGACCGAGTTAATTCTTCTACATGGCAATACCATTTTTTTTTTTATTATTTCTTGAACAAGACTCCTTAGAGGATGAAATCTTCAATATATTTACTCTTAATACTTCTCCATCGATTTTTTATTAGCACCCATAAGGCAATGCAACTTTACCTACATTTATAACAGCGTATTTTAATGTTTTTTTATTGCATTGCAGGTAAGTTTAAACAATGAAATATTTCAGTGTATGTGTAATTCCACAACCTTAACAAATCAATATTTCACGACCAATCTGCCAGGTATCTCTATAATCAATCATGGTAATCAAAGCGCCAGTTTTACCATCGAGTCAAAACTCGACCGGAATAAATTATAGTTCTATTTTGCTCAGAGACCTGTTTTTTTCTACTGCCCTGACAAAAGATCTAAAACTCTATTAAATAATGTCAGTTTTCAAATACAAAGCTTAAAACGGAAAACGAAATATACGACAACCTTTTTATCTCTATATGTTTTTATTAAATGTTAACCAAATGTTTTAGTTCGCTGTTTTCCACATTTATGTTCCATATATTGTTTTTTTTAAAATTATTATTGTTTTTGATCCTATATAATATTTATGGTGATACACTTGTAAGTCTGTCAACATATCACAACAGGAATTAACATTTTCGAGAAGTTAATATAGAAGCCTAGGCATCCACAAGGCTTATGATCTTTCATTGGCTGGTTTGAGTGGCCACTGTGCACACTGTTTAACATTAACCATTTTGTCCATATTTTAACGTCTGTATTGCTTCAATTCTTTCATCTGTTGATGTGTTTAAAGTCAAAGAGCTAAAACCAGCATTTACGCGGGGTGAGATTCATCCGATTGAATTATTTTACCTACATACTAGGCAAACTACCACTATGGAATTAGAGGTTCTGCAATAAATCTTATTTCTTCATACTCCAGTGATAGAATTCAGAGAGTGGATGTAGCTGGTACGTGATCTCAAGGATCAACTGTTACCATGGGTGTACAACAAGGTTCCATATTAGCACCTTTTCTATTCCTTGTCTAATTAATGACTTACCTCATCTTGTAAATAAAAATCAAGAGAACGTATTATTTGCAGTTGATACATCGATTCTTTCTAAAGTAAAACGACACAAATTGGCTTTTGACGACATAAACAATGCTCCCTCTATGTTGTTGAATTTGTTTTATGCCAACAATTTATAATTATATGAAAAAAAGACTAAATGTATTAGATTTGTGACACGTGATGTCAAACAAACTATCTTAAGTGTATAAATTAAAGGCAAAGAACTGGATCTTGTAGATACCACCGTATTTTTAAGTTTAAAATTAGATTCTAAGCTTCAATGGGGTCCACATATAGCTAATTTATCGCACATACTTTATTTCTTTCGTTCTGCAGCCTACGCTGTTAAAAAGATTCGACATCTTACAAATGTAGAAATAGCTAGATTGGTATGCTTCAGTTAGTTTCACAGCATTATGTTTTACGGTATACTGCTGTGGAGAAGTGCTGGAGATGTTGATTCCGTTTTTGTGCTGCAGAAGAGAGCTGTTCGAGCAATTTACAGTATGAGCCCCTGAGAATCGCTCTGAGATATATTTTTAAAAAACAATATATCCATGAGAATTTAATGAACGTTCATAAAAATATTGTTGATTTTAGAAAAAAACAGAGATTTCCATAGGTTCAACACTAGAAATTTAGATATGCTAGTTGTGCCCACCACTAGACTGCTAACAATTAATAATTCTTTTGCCTCAATCTGCATTTGATTCTAGAATAAGGTACTCCTTGAAATTCGGGCTGACAAAAAAATTTAAGATTTTGTCAAGCACAGACGGTGTGGAAAGAGTTTCTATTGAGTCGATGAATATTTGCAGGACAAGACAAGGACAGTTTTTTTATTTAAATTCGTTTAATAGATTTAACTTTCTAATTATTGAATCATATTTTAATGACTTATAAACAATATTTTGAGTTTGTCCAAATTTTTGTAGAAGGACTGGATTCAACTCCCTAGGGAGCTGTTTATATTAACATTTTACAACAGAGATGAAGAACATTTAAGAAAATGTAATATAGAAGTCTAGGGCCTAGACTTCTATATTACATTTTCTTAAATGTTCTTCATCTCTGTTGTAATATGTTAATGACTTATATTTTGTTGATTTATATTTTAAAGTTATAATTTATTTATTGATGATTATAGAAGATTCGATGAGTCCCATATATAAAGAATAAGAATAATAATAATAACGCCTAAAAATTTGTTTTTAATTTCCATACTTTTTCATGAACCAGGTGGAAAATCCAGTCCTTGTCTACAAAATTTTCGACAAACTCAAAACATTGTTGGTAAATCCACCCGGTTCATAAATAAGTATAGATATTGAAAACAAATTTTTGGGCGCTGCCTAGTATGTAGGTGAAATAATTTAATCGGATGAATCTCACCCGCATAAATAAAGGTTTTAGCTCTTTAACTTCACATACATCAACATATGAAAGAATTGAAGGAATATAGACATTTAAATATGGGCGGAATGTGTGTAAAGTTGCCATTTAAACCAGTTAATGATAGGTTATAAGCCCTGTGGATGCCTAAGCTTCTATATTACCTTCTACAAAATTTTAATCTCTGTTGTGATGTGTATATCAACAGCTGTTAAAATATCAACAGCTCCCTAGGCGGTTGAATCCAGTCCTTGTCTACAAAAATTTGAACAAACTCATAACATTGTTATAAGTCCGTGTTAACTAATTATTCATCCCAACTCATTACATGACTTTTGGTCCCATGGAGTTGGGACTTATGTCTCAAAAAGTGTAATAAAATGTTTGTAAGTATATAGATACATAAATTAATAAATTTTCGTTTGAAGTATTTTTTACCTTTTGATCAATTTACACATTTTGTTTTATAAATGAACAATTTAATTCAATCCCTCGGGAGTATGAAAGAGAAGACTAAGATAATAAATTATTAATATCGTTCGCTTTCACTCTCGAATTTCCTGTGAAATTCACTCGAGAAGTCCATCCACACTGTATTAAACCTTGTAATATTTAAAGGCACTCAGTACAATTATTTGAAATTTCAGAATAGTGTGATCTATATAGTCAATGGATGAAGGCAGAAATTTCATATTTAATTAGTGTTTGTAAAGCAGTCATTTTACACTGTATTTTATTGTATGTATTTTTATTTTGTTAATCTTTGTTTTTAATTTTTGTATAAAATTGTAAGATTCAATATGTCCATGTATTTATAATGTTCTCAAACTGAACGGTTTGGGTAGATAGTAAGAAATTACCTTAAGGCAATTTGCCCGCCCTTATATATTTATATTTTGTATATGTATATAAAGTGTCAGATAAATAAATAAATAATTAATATTCATAACTCAAGTATGCCAAAACGCAGTTAACCAGTTTTACTTGTATACTCACGATATGTACTAAAAAACGAAAATATGCATCAAAAGAAAAGGTACATACACGAAAAAAAAGCTTAATAATTAAAAATAACAGTTTTTTTTTAATGGGGAGAAAAGGCTTGCACATATTAATTTTAAAAAGGTACATTATGTCGTACATTTTAAAGGATGCGGAATGAGGATATGGAATGAGGATATGGAATGAGATAATGAGTTTGGAAGGAAAGAAAAAAAGGATTCAAGGAAAGAAAAGGGATAAAAATATTTATTTTATGAAACAGTAAAATACGGTGAGTTCGGGATTCTAAGGATATATAGAAATGTTTCTGGCTTTTCTTGAAGCTGGCTAGAGAAAGGGCATATTAAAGAATATACACATGTAAATATTATAACTACATATAAACATGTCACTGTTAAGTATCCTCGGCAAGGGTAACCCCAATGAGGTCACATTATTTTTATTATTAATCTTTGTTTAAAATGGAAAAAAATATATACAAAATTAGGTAAATGTTTTACATGAGTTAAAATATTAAAATATCAATGAATGTTTTTCTGATTTATTTATAATTTACACCCCGAAAGCTTTAACACGATTGATACAAAATTACAATTTAAGCGTTTCATTATAAAAGTTAATATCTAGACCTAATAAATATGTTTCAATTTCGTATATTTTTTTATGTATCGAATTACATTACATTAATGAAGATAAAATATTACATAAAAGTAAGTAGGTGCATTATTATGTATTTTCAAAAGTTTTACGCAAAAAAAATGTAAACAGGGGGTATTTTGAAGAGTAGGTTAGCAAACTACAAAAAGTCAGTTATTTGTACAGCATTCGAATAATGTAAATTACTTTGATTTTATCGCCGCTAGAATTTTTAATCTGAACACATGCAATGGAAAACGAAACGTATCAATTTCTCCATATTCGTTTCCGAGTCGGTGAGGTCTGACGATTGGAAAATTTACATAATAATTCTGTCTACCAGACGCCACAACAAAGGTAGACTGCAATCTTGTAGATTTATTTAATACTTTGATCATTATCAGTCTCGTTAACAGTATTCGTCTTTTTATACAAATTTATTGAGTCATTTAGAATTCTTCGCTTAGAAAGGGGTTATAAGTTTAAAATGTTATGAGGAAATAAGAATTAATCTCTTCAACTAGAATATTATATACAAAGTTGATGAATCCAAGAAATTAATTTTTAACTTTTTCATACTTTATTACATGTCAATAAATATTTGCACAGAACCACTTACCGACAACTTTTTGTCTACATGTTGTATTATTTTTAAGCCTTGATAAAGCAACAGTCGTGTTAAGAAACCGATAAGCATATTAAATTTATTTTGTTGATTTTACACTAACAAAATTAGTAGTAATATTTTATTATTATTATTTTTTATTTTTTTGTTTGTTTAACAATAAACATAAGAGGTAAAACAGAGTATTAAAAAAATAAAAGATAATTACATAGCAATGAAATACATATTAATGAAATACATATTAACACCAAAAATAGTTTTTTTTTAAATCTGCCAAAGTAATATTTTTTTAGTTTATTTTATATAATAATAAAACCAAACAAATAATATTTCTTGTGGATACCAATCCTCATCTAATTGGATATAGATTTGTACCACATTAGTAAACCGAATGCCCTGTATTTGCATGAATAGTTGCATTTACGTAGGCATGATAATAATTGCAGCGTACCTAGATAAATCGTTTCATATAGGCAAGATAGGAAATTGTAGTTAAAAACCTATTTGAATAAATCAACATGTCTTATACCTTATATTGGTACTGAATCATTAAAATATTTTTTCATTTAAATTATTTATTAACGATTATTGGTGGAATTCCATTGTAATGGTGTAATAACTTATATTTACATATAAGTTATTAATTTAAAAAATACGTGGTACACTTCCACTTATTCACCAGTCTGAAGATGCCCATTAGAGAGTGAAAGCGCTAATTGGTCGAAATAAGTAAGTGAAAGTGTACCAAGTGTTTTTTAAATTAATAACTTTTATATAAATATAAGTTATTACATCATAAAAATATTTGACAAAAAGCGAGTAGGGAAGAGGGCTCTAAGAATACGCATTTTTCGGGTCTGTGTATATATTTAGTAATAAAAACCACAATTTAATATTTTATTTTACCCTTAGTATAGTGCCATCATTAAACTACAAATTTCGGTATAAAAAACCCTATTGAATCTTAAGAAAATACAACGAAATGTCAGACCCATATTGCAGGTGTACGCACGGAGGTTCGGTAAAAGTACGCACTGTACCAAGCGAGAGCACGTATCACATTTTAATGTCTCGATGCCAAAGTACGTCATACACCTATTATGCCACTATTCAAGGCATGGTACCCATTAAATCTAGATATCTACAATTGGCTCTTTTTTATTTTTAGAATTTTTCTTAAAGCTTTTGGCAGGTACTTTCGGTTTTTCAGACATTTCTTTTCTATCTCACAAATTTTATATTACCTGTGATTTTTTTTGTGAGTCTTTGTTTTGTCGAGCGTAGTAAAGAAGACCAGGTAACAAAAAAAAATACTGGATGTTGAGGCATCTGATGTTTCTTGTAGTAGGATTGAAAAAAATTGAATGCAAATGTACCTACTTAAAGAAATCACAGCAAAAAATGTGTTTGGTCCTTAGCAAAGAGTTAATTCTGATAAACTCAATTTAGCAGCTAGATTTATTTTGCTTTGATTTTCTTCTATTTTTTACGAACTTTTTCCGAGGTAGCCATGCAACAGTTTATCATTTCAGTTTTTTTTTTTTTTTTAGACATCTTAAAATGTTATGTTGAAATAAGAAAGCAATTTTTAGAAAAACGCTCAACCACAAAACCATTTTTTCATGGTTTACAAAAGTGAACGTGCACTCTTGCAAATTCATATCGTGCGCAAATTGCAGACTACCCCATTTTATCAGAAATAATAAGCGTACTGCAATTTGGTTAAATATTCTCAAGCATACTTTAGAATGCAGTCATAAACTTTACATTAATATCTCAATAAATCAAGAAAATTCAAATAAAAATAGTATTTACGTATAAACAATTTTTAAAAATTACAAAAACAAGAAAAAAGGCCAAATTTCAAAACTTTGACTTGAAATTAGAATATTGTGAAGACTTTGTATCCCGGAGCCATGTAAACAAGTGATTATATAACCACTTGTTGTGTCCCGGTCCCGTGTTTTCACATGGTTTACCAGCTGTCCAAAAAATAGCATTTTATTGACATCTAGTGACTTTTATTGGTATCTTTTCGCTGCTGGTAAACCACGTGAAAACACGAGACCGGGACACAACGCATGGTCATTATAATCACGGGTTTACACGGTTCTGGGATACGAAACACAAAAAAAGGAGTGAGGGCCTGTATATGTGCGAACATTGCAATGCGCAATGTGGCTCTCCATAAAGACTAATGTTGGCAAAACCATCATACAAAAATTACCTATTTAATTATTTTAAATAAATCTTTTGAGTTTCAATTGATTTAACCCAGTATTTTCATAATTATGACACTTTTAAGAAACCCTTCACAAAGCATGAAATTTCACAAAAATGGGCCGGGCACAGGGTAAATTCTATATGTATTCGGCCGGCGCTCAAAGTGTTAACATTTTCAAATCATTACGGTCTAGGTCTATCAAAATAGTACTAAAGCGTTTCACTAGGTCTTAAATTTTTTTTTGCATGATCTACGCGTACTCTTGTGAACCGCGTACTCTTGGAGCACCTACCCCCTACCCTACTAGTATGTAGTATGTAGTACATACCCCCTAAAGATATTCTACACTTTATCTAGCCTATGTCTGGAAGCAAGTTCATCATGCAAATATAGAATGAGTTCTTTGAACGAAATATTTACCCTTTTACGTCAGTTTAACATTGGCATTGCAAATAGGCAAACATTTGTTATTTTTTGTGAATAGAGATTTCTACAAAAGAGTTCTTTATCTCTTTTTAAATATCAGTCAATCTTGAGTAATCCCTGGACGGTTGATTTCTATTCTTTTCTACAAATAATAAAATATACTGTAAAATTTTGATGATAAACTTTAGTCATTTAAATATTTGTGATGAATACAAAAATATACCCCATTACAAAATCAAAGGGAGACAAATTCTCCAAAATAAGTGGACACAGTAAAAAATACATTAATTTATTTAGATTTTTTTTATCGTTGGTTTTTGCCTCAACTTTAAATTATCATTTATATACAAATATGAAACTTTGTTTTTTTAATATTTTATGACGTTATGCACATTTTAACAGTAAAAAATTCAATTTAATAAACAAGTATTTCAACAACCTCAATCGTTAGATAATTCAAGTAATTATTACCCTCGTCAAGCCCTTTAAAATTTAAATTAACCTTCGTGAAGTTCTCGTAATTCAGAAACTCACCCTCCTATTCAAATTTATAAACGGCCGGGTATCAGCTTAAGATAAACGCGGTCTATAACCAATATTTTATTGACTAGCAACCAACGCCAAATAAATTCCTGGCTGTCTCAGAATTTGCTATTTCAGCTAATTTAGCTAACTTGGCACGATCCAAAATAACACTACAATAGATATAGACTTTACTTTACTTAGGAGTGAACTAATTTCAACAGGTTACGAAGAGAGTTTTCGCTCTTAATTATATACACACTATCTTAACTGTGTTCTCATTAATAAGCAATAATTATGTAAACACTTGAACAGTTTATAAATAATTCAAGAAATTAAAGTTATCTTGTTAGTGGAACTACTAATTTGGACGTAGGCACTTTGATTAAACGGAGTCAACAACCTATTGAAAGGGTCCAAGTTCTTGGCGTACGGAAGAAATGCGGGAGCGTTGTGACGCTGCCCGGTTGCATTCCGCTTCAAAATGGAGTGTAAATATTCTCAAAAACGCACAGGATATCGTATATCGATCATCTGTTACATGAAGGTTGTGACGCTTTGGACCGGGAACATGGAGGATTCAAGAAAAGTCGCTAAGGAGATCCTCCATGATCCCTGTCACAAAGTGTCCCCAACAACCAACTCAGTCTTACTCAAGTTACTCCATAAAATATATTTTGATTGACAGCATTCACAGATTTTCCACGGGTGATCTGACGTATATTAAATGAAAGATGTCAGAATAGTATATTACAAAATAAAAAGATAAAGGATTTATAAATATATATGGATAACTACAATCTGAAGTTTTATTTTTAAATCTACAACAATCGCTCGGTTTGTATTTTAAGAACAAAAAAAAACTATCTAACTTGATAAATTTAACTAAAATACAATCTTCTCAGTGTTTTAGTCATTTACTTGAGGTAATCGATATTAAATTCCATTCAATGGTCATCTTCTTCATGAATTTTCCCCCATTGATTATTCGAACTGCCGAAGATTCCTTATGAAATAGGTATTTTTTTCTTTGCAACTACCTTTCGTTTTATACTTCAATAAAAGTAAAATATGTTTTTATGACGGGATAATCCCTAATATTATACAAATATGTACTGAATTCCGCATCCGAAAGCTTGAATATTACATCTTGTTTTCAAGATGCAAAAGAAAAATAGATTCCAAACTTATTTAAAGTATTAGCATGATAATATAATTAAAATAATGAAGGTGGGGCCCTATCAAAATTTTATTAGATTAGTACCTCGTTCAGTTCTACATTGGTTAAATCAAATATGAGATTTTTACTCACAATTTGACCCCGATCCTTCTGGTTTAAGGCGACACCTTATTTTATGTGTGATTAACCTTATCGTGCTAAAATCGAATATGCTTCCTTGTCAACGCCATAGTGACAAGAGAGAGACGCGTTCCAGCGGCAACCTGTTTTATTGATTCTGCGCGGGTTGCCACATTTCAAAGTAAATCATCGAAATATTTCATTGTTTTTTTAATACATATTACTCACTTATTCGGTAACATGACAAGGTAAAAAAGTCTTCTTATGTAAAAATACCTTTTAAAATAAATATTTTAAATCAACCAGGTCAAGAATCGAAACTGAGACCTCTTACATGGTAGCTAAACGCACTGACCATCACACCACGAGGCGGACAGATTTTAAAAACACAAAAAAAGCGGTGACTTTTCAATGAAATTTCAATATTTGTCACTGATTGACTTATGAAACAAATAAAAAACTAAATATTTATCAACAGGTGTATAGTATTACAAACCCAAGTCTTTATTTCCAGTAACAAACATAATATGTCTGTGTTAAACACTCTTCTTTTCAGTTTAATTTACTTAAAAGAAATCTAGTGTAGAAATGACGAAAACGTTCTTTACTCAAAAAAGCATTGTTGTATTTGTTGTAAGTTGTATAGAAAACAATTAGTACATATTTCTATACATAAAATTACATAATCAGTAGACTGTTATACCATAATAAGTAGAATAGAACTGTACTCAATAAACAAAAAGATCGCGATATTATAAATATGTTTATTATTTACGAGCAAGTGTTAGCTTGTGTTAACCTGACGTCAATGAACCTAGGTGTGAGACACCTGGCACATTTTTAAACGCTCACTAATTACAGAATTGACATCGTCGCATTTCCTCCGATTCAGTAGAGTAAAAAGACCGGCATATCAATAGCGTTTTTTGTTTTAGTAGTGCCTTGCGCGTGGGCTAAGATTGATAAGTTCAAGGTGCATTTGGGTGACTCACACCCAAGGTCGCAGTTACGAACGCAATCTTAATCGGTACATACCAAGACAGTATATTTAACTTTTTTACTATTTGTACCTTCCTCGGTATGGCGAATTGTGAACTACCGACATGTCTATGCGTGTTTTAATTACGTCACCTTAGACAAACAGATTGAAATTCAACAAATAAATGACGCCGAAACTTTACTCTGCATTTGATTCTTAATTAGAAATTTAAGTATTTCTCTTTCGTAATTCGTAAAAATGTTCTCTTCGAAACAATTAAAACTTAAAATAAATCCCAATTCAAGCAAAAAATGCTCGCTGAAATATGAGTTTTTATGATGTTTGATGATTTCTTATATGGTATGGTTAATTTTTCATCTCAACGTGTCTACCGAGGTTTAACGAAACCGGCTTTATTGAGATATCGATACGCACACTTAGATAGATAGAAAAAAGGATTATAATTTTGTTTATTTTTTACAATGGCTATGTTTTAAGCAAATTTTCAAAGGTCGCCTGATCTTATGCATGCATTCTAATCACCTCAAGTTTTAAAACTGGATGGGTAGATGCTTCTTTATGTTTATATGTCAGCGTCTAGCCACATTATCTCTGCATCTAGTCGTTCGCTTTCGAAACTGACAGTTAGGTCAGAACTAATTTGACCCTCAAAATTTACTAATTTCTCTTTCGTATTTTAAATAGGCTTTTAAGAAAAAAAGTAGCCACCACAGAAGAATAAAAAATTTAAATAAATCATAATTTACGGCGAAAATTGCTAAGAGAACAAATTTTTTATCACTTTTAATGCGTAGATATGTGTACCTCGGGATATGTGAGCCCTCAGTACACTGATGTACCTACCTCAAAACTTGAAGATAAAGTCGGTAGTGTATCTTTGTGATCACTCGAAAACTTATCTTAAACTATGACGTCATAACGAAGGTATATTATTTTTGTGCGTAGATATGTTGTACAGTGGCGTACGAGTCCCCTGGTACGTATTGATGTATCTACCCAAAACTTGAACTTGAAGGAAGATACACTACCGACCCTCTGTCGGTAGTGTATCTTCGTATCTATCACTCGGGAGAATTTATCTTCAACTATACCGTCATGGTGAAGGTATGACGTCCTTAACTTCAGATTGTAATCGCGGCCCTGGTATATACATAGTTTGTGTTGCATTTTCGGGCACAAACCATATAGAAATATATCCTTAAGTATTTTTTTACGCTGTGCCCAATTTTTTATTTTTATTTTTTATTTTCTTATTACTGAAATTTTTTTTTTTAAATGAGTCAGTTTATTTATTTTTATTGTTTTTTAAAGAACGTTTTTATTGTATTGTTTTCACATATATGTCATGTTAATAATTTATTAAATAAATGTCCAAAAAATATTCCTATAGTAAAATGCATATTGCAATTTATCTATTTGTATAGAAATGAAGAAATAAAATAGGATGAAAAATGTCTTTTATATTAAAGACTGGCTGGGTTTCCTCCCTAGGGAGTTATTCATATTAAAATTTATTTCAACAGAGAGGGAAACCATTGTTGAAAAGGGAATATGGAAGTATAGGCATTTACAGTGCTTGTGACCTGTCATTGGCTGGTTTAAGTGGCCACTTTACACACTGTGTAACATTCACCATTCTGCCTATGCCAATGACAGGTCATAAGCCCTGTAAATACCTAGATTTCCATATTCCCTTATCAACGATGTTTTCCTTCTCTGTTGAAATAAATTTAAGTATACCTGTCTATTTATTGTAAGAACAAAAACTTCATAAACATTTCTTGTACACCCACGAACAGGCCATGCCGTTGTGAGATTTTTTTGTTGACTATTTTTACTGTTAATTTGAATTTCATTGCTATGTAATTATCCTTTATTTTTTTTATCCTCAGTTTTACCTCTAATATATATTGTAAAAAAAAAACAAAAAAAATATTATACTTTACATAATAAAATGAAATAGACACGTATTAAAATAAAAATGGAAAGTTTCATTAAGGTATATAATTTTTATTTTAATTTCTCTGGTTAGGTTGATCATTCGAAGCTTTTCCCATCTTGCTGACATTGTCATTCGTATTATTACTTTTATTCTTAGTGGAGGAGGTCAGTGCCATGCAAGCTCCTGACGTCACTGCGACCTGTGAAGATCTATTTTGGCGTGTCCTCGTGAATAGTTCTCGCCCTCCAAGCCCATGTCCATGAAGATCGTAAAAGGCGAACCATGTGTAGAAGGCGAAAGTTTACACTTTGCTTAATCTCCCCTGCAAGCTCAGAATCGTTAAGTATCGGGGCATAAGAAGGGAGGAGTTATTTACCATCCTCAAGTTTGGTCAGTGGTCCCCCGAGAATAAGGCTCCTTTTATGATGTAAATGTAAAGCATCACATTCACCTATAGTGTTTTTAATCTGTTTCCTCATCTACACTACAGAACCTACACCTAGAAATTTCGGAAAAGTTCATTTTAGCAAGGTGTTTGTTCAATCTGCAGTGCCCTGTAAGGGCTCTAGTAAAAACCCTTACTTGATTTTGGCTGATTTTTATAGGTCAAAAGCAAAACTTTGCAAGTATTCTTTTATAATGACATTGTCATACTATTATGTCTATTATTTGTATCACCACAATATTTATTTATTTTATTTTATCAACATAAACGGCAAATCTGCCTTTTATAACACTAAAATATTTGGCTTAATATTTTTTTTATTTTTTAAAAAACATCAATTTCCTTATACCCAAGATTTATAAAAAAAAAAAAACCTACAAATTATACAAGATTTATATTAAAAAAATTAACCTAAAAATTATACAGCATATTCAGTAGAAAGTTTAAATAATAAAACAATCTACAGTAACATACAACAAGAAAATCATAAGTACTGTTTCATACAGCTGGGCAAGAAAATCATAAGTACTGTTTCATACAGCTGGGCAAAGTGAACAAAAAACTGTGTAGATTATGAAATTTATATTATAAATCAATATAATTACCATTCACCATCTTCGAAAAAGTTTAAAAGGTTAGTTCTATAGGAACAATACCCTACACTAAATATATCAGATACGTGGGAACAACTATTGCCGAGTTCATGAAGTCTGTTTAATACGGCATAACAAGTATACACTGTCCGTGAATTGTTGCTACAAAATGGTCTAGTCATTCTTCCAGGCACCCTGAAGTTGATGAGAGAAAATAGTTGATAATAATAATATTGACCTACAAAATAGTTTTAAAAAATCGAAAGTGAACACTTATATATTTTAGAGATCTTTATTAAAAAAAAATTACATACATACATATATATACATACACGTACAAAATATAAAAAAATATCATTTATTTATTTACATCCTTCAATTGAGGAAGTCGTATTTCGATGGAGATGGTTAATAGTAACCATAGCCTAATCCGTGGCCATAACCCGAGCCATAGCCTCCGTGGCCAGAATAAGACACCTGGTTGGCATAACTGACCGCTGGAGCGTGATATCCATGACCGCCAAGATAACCTCCATTCAGACCTAAAACACAAATTTATAAAAAACATCAAAACAGTGAAAAGTACGCTAATTTACCTAATTTAAAAAAGCTCTCAAACAGTGACGAAGAAATTTTGTAAAAGAGTTTTCGACTTTTTTCCAACTTTCTCGTCTGAGACATTGTTTTAATTTATGAAAGTAATGGATATTAAACTTTTTTTTAAAATAGCAAATTTCAGGTCGTGTGGTTACAAAAAGAACTCCCAGCAGAATGCTTGTACGGGGTTTTTCTGTAATTTGAATTATTGAATTCCAAAAACACGTACAACTTTCGTTTGGAGAAATTCCTCTCTTGTGGCTTGAGTGTTCAATGTCTTGAATGAACATATTAAGTTCTCCAAAACGAAACCCATTTTCAAGTGTACAAGTTTGGATTTTTATTTTTTATTTTATTTTATTTTATTTATTTTATTTATTGGGGATATCAACAGTAATACATGTAATACAAATATAACAAATAACATATACAGAGAATAAAACCAATGACAGATATCCACAGAAATACATTAAATACACGTACAATACATACTAGTGTGTTTGTGTGAGTGTAAGTGAGTGAGAGGGTGGGTGTGTGGGTGTTATATTGGAAAGAGGGTGTCAGGTATCGAAAATATAAATATATATAAAATATTAAGAAATAGAGATAAAATTTTATAAAATAAAATAAAACTTTATTATTGAAACTAAGTATAAGACAAAAAAGAATGTTTTAAGACGCGCATTTTAAATGTTATTTTTTTACAATCAAATGGATCAATAAGGGGAAAGTTCAAATTATATTCACTAGCAAAACGTATAAGTGGAGAGTTCTGGGCATAGTTCGTACAAACTGCTGGCACATGAAAGAGAGAGCTCGACGTGTGACGGGTGCGGTAGCCGGGGACATTTAACGGAAGAGATCATTGTAGGAGACTGCTGCGAGACATTGCATAGATTTATATGTAGCACTATTAAGCGTATGTAATAGTTTTTATTTGTGGAATTCTTGAATAATTTGTATGCTTCAACTTTCTATTATGTTGTATTGCAATTAAACACAAGTCTGTATATAAATCAATAAAAATAAATAAATAAGTCTAATAAAATGTTTTGAATAAGTATTATATGCTAAAAACTTAATGAAAATATTTGGCACATGATACAACGTCATATTAGTCATGAAACATGTCAAGTTCATCAGTTACTAACCCTAAAAATGACAATATTAAGCTAAATATGCCATTCGAAGCGTAAAATTATGTGCGTAAACGTCACCAAGGAAACATTTTTATTAATGCTTCATTTTTTTTTTTTTTTTTTTATTTCTTCAATATTGTTTTTTATTTCTTTAATATTGTTTTTTATTTATAGGAAAAATATTCGTAAACCATATTTGCCGCAACAAATCGGTTTCTTAGAACAGGCATTTGCCCATATAGGAACCGATTGCAACATTAGGCGTATTAATATTTCTGGCTTGCCGACCCTTCATATACTGAGCCTACTCCTAGTACTAGCAGAATTTGCCAGAGTGTTTTTTGTGCCATTTTGTAACATTGTATGTATAAACTAATAAATAAATAAATAAATAAATAAATAAATGCGTAAATAAGAATTATTCGTTTTTTTACTATGCAACTTTATATATTATCATGTACATATTTAGAAGTGGGTCAACGAATTTTTCTTTTTGTTTTAATTATCATCCTAATTAAAGTATAATCAGATCGATTGCCATTGTTAAAAAAATTACGGGGATTATCTCATTGTTTTATTTTTCTATCTTGTTTCCTACCAATCAATTCGTACCACTCGATTAAACTGTGTCAAAAATATAAAATATTCAATAGTTTACCTTGAATATTTTATTGATACGCTTCATTGGTTACTCACAAAAAGACACCATAAACCTTTTGAAGGCTATTTCATTAATCAACTTAAGCACTCTATGGCTGCGCGCTTTATGTGTAATATAATCGAAATCTTGATTCAGTATAGAACTACACAGATTTAAGAAAAATATTATTGTGACGTCATCATTTCGCACCCCCAGGAATACCCTCTCGTAAGTATATAAATTAAGCTCTTTTGAGTTATGAATGCAGTTTAAACATATTTCTCTATTATTTTTCCGAGCAGATTTCTTACTCAGATTTTGATGATGTTTTAAAGCAATTTTTTCGCCGCATGTCAATTATTGTTATAGTGTTCTCTTTTTGAGCACAGAAAATCAATATAATATCATGCAGAAAGTTCAGAATAAAAGAATGAGGACAATATTGAGATATGGCAGGTATACAAAAATTCAACATATCGTCGCTTAATTCGTTTTTGTCCAACTGACTATTTTTAACGCAATCTAGTTAAGTGTACAGAAGTTCTGAACAAGCCTTTATTTATAAAATTCGATTGAAAAAAAAAATATTTGAAAATTGTTTAAGGGGTTTTTTTTAACGAATTGTCTCTTAAGTTGGGTCATTATTTATGCCAATTTCGTAAAAAAAACTTTAAAGCTCTATTTCTGCAGATTAATGTTTTGGTCTGTTGGACAAAAACGAACTGAGACGACAATATGTTGACGGTACTGAACATGCTTTTGGTAAAACAAAGCGTAATTTTAAATACTTTAGTGTTTATATTTAAATTAAAAATTAGATAATTACCCGAACACATGTTTTGTGATGTTCGGCGTAGTGAATCATTGCTATCCTACGAGAGGAGATAAGGGTTTTAAACTCCCCAAACAAGAATCCAGGCAACTAAAAACTACATGTATCATAAAATACTTATGATCTTTAATGAGTTGCCAGAGATAAGATATGCTGGGTCTATCGCATTATTTTTTATGGGATGGCGATGATTTTTGTTAAATACAAACATCCATATAGGTTCAACAATGTTTGAGTATGTCCAAATGCTTACAGACTGGCTGGACAAACTCAAACATTGTTGAATTACTACCTGGTAAAAAAAAAAGTATAAAAATTGGAAAATTGTTTTCAGGCGTTGCCTAGTAGGTGATTTGGTTCAGTCTTATGAATCTCACCCGCATAATAAAGGTTTTAGCTCCTTTACTTCACAAAAGTCTACAGATGGAAGAGTTGAGGAAATGTGGATATTCAAATATGAGCAGAATTGTGAGTGTTACACAGTGTGTAAAGTGGCCACTTAAACCAGTCAATGACAGATCATAAGCCCTGTAAACGCCTAGACTTGCATATTCAGTTCTTAAAAAGGTTTCTTCTCTGTTGCAATAAGTTTAAATATCCATATAGGTAGATAGAGTGTCATCGGAAAGCGTTTGGATTTTATAACAGTGTTTTGTTTTAGATTTTTTTTGCCTATGTATTGTATATTAGTTCAGGTATAATCAAGTGTTAAAATTTGATTTGTACAACTATTTAAAATAAATACATTACGTTACACAAAATTCGGTACCTATTCTTTAAAATCAATATCAATGAGAACAATGCAGTACTTATGATGCTTTTGTTCTTTTGATATTTTAGCAGCCATATCAGTAAATTCCACTTTAGTAACGAAAATATATACATTTTTAATAGCTTGTTTATGCTCTCCTGCAAAATTCCCGATTAAGATAGGCGTGTGATTTATTCAAGTAAGATTTTATTCATTTGCTTAACCTTATCGTTTATAGTAAAAAAAAACACTCACAATAGGAACACTTCAATAGTAAATATGTATATTGCGTAAAAAAAATTATTGCTCTTGTGCCGAAATCCAGGGAGAAAATACCGGAATATATGTGTGTGAGGGAAAATCAGACCGCGTATCCTCTTAAAGTATCGGGCTGTTGAGGGGGGGCAAGCGCTTTAATATATATATTTTTAATTTATTTAACTTTTGTACATAATGTTATTTGTACATTGGCGGGCTTATTGCCAAATGGCAATTTCTTCCAACCAACCAATAAAATAAAAGTAGTTTTTTTATAATTCAAGTTACAGAACATATTCAATAGAAAAATAATAATTAAAAAGCTAAAAGTATATAAAAATATAAATAAACGTATTTGTATATAAATTACCTTAAATCAAAACTATTACTCAATGGGAAAAAGGAAAAAAGAGGAAAGAGGAAAAAGGAAAGGAGGAGAGATTAAGGAAGAGAAAGGAGATGTTTTTTTCAGACGTGATTTAAACAGAGATAATGTAGTAACATCTTTGATGGTGGGTGGGAGATGATTGCACAGTCGAGCCGCATGGACACTATATGAGTTAGATAAGAAAGAGAAATTGTGGATGGGTATTAAAAGAGTGTCTTGAGAATTAGAACGAAGAGGTAAACCATGAACTGATAAGCGTTGAAATTTTTCACGCAGGTATATGGGAGCGTTAGGACTATAAAGTACATTGAACAGAAGTGAGAGCGAGTGGTAGTCTCTCCGCTGTCTAATTTTGAGCCATTTTAGTTGCCTACGATAATCAAAAATGTGGTCATATTTCCTAAGACCAAAAATATACCTTATGCATGTATTCTAAGGTCGTTCAAGTTTATCGAGTTGCTCACAGCTTAAATCAGTCATGGAAACATCAGCGTAATCTAGAATGGGTAGTAGTAATGCTTGATTTACTCAGATCTACTCAGATCTACTCAGATTTAACCAGGAATCCCTCAAAAATGCAGCTTATTTTGAGATACAAAACATCTTTCTCCTCTCCCTCTGTGGTGTTTTAACTTACAAACTGTAAAGTATTTTTTTTTAATCGTTTTACAAAATTAAGAAACTAACTTAAAAAACATTCGTACTTAAATTGTATATCGAACTTCCCATCTAAACACGATCATTTTACCTTTTTATAGATGGCCACGTTAAATAAGTATATCGCGTGAATATTCTATACTGTAACATTTTGTAATGCTGTGTTGTCTGTATTAACACCTAAAAAACTAAATCGAAAAATCAAGATGTTACCCAGTAAACGAAAAACTTGCAAGATGTTTCTAGAATTGCGTGCTGGCACTCCCCTATATTAACAATTGTATCGTATTGTAAAATATTCCAAACTGGGTAAAAGAAACTCGAGGGTTTCATTTGTTTTCCACGAATATTGGAAAACCCTTTTTTCATTTCAATTTTCGAAGATATTCAATAGTTGAGAAATAATTTATGTTACATAATGCGGAAAGAGTACAGACGACCAATTTTTAAAAATCTTTAACTTCAACTTAAAGCATATATTTTACAATATTTAATTTTACGACATTTAAAAAAAAATCACGTTTTTAGGATTTATTCTTCTTCTTTGCCTGTTCCCAGTTTATTAAGAGTCGGCTCTTCTGATACGCAGTCTCCAATTGTTCCTGTCTTGTGGCATCTCACTAGTCAGCTGCTTCTTTCCCAGGTGCTTCCTAATGTTGGTCCACCAAGTGGCTTGTGGACGACCTCGAGCTCTTGTTTGTGTGGAAATATCCAAGGCAAGTCTG
This sequence comes from Micrasema longulum, assembly GCF_059751315.1. Lineage (NCBI taxonomy): Eukaryota > Metazoa > Arthropoda > Insecta > Trichoptera > Brachycentridae > Micrasema > Micrasema longulum. The sequence continues at coordinate 90,581 of NW_028278759.1, forward strand.
ACTATGTGATCGTCATTCCGTCTATTTGTGTGTCAGTTCCATCGGAGTCTAGTTTCTATTAAATCCTTTGGAATAGACACGACCCCAAAACTACCGCGAACATGTTTATTTTTCATCTTGTCAATCCTGGTAACACCTGCGGACCACTTGAGCATCTTTAATTCTACAGTATGAATTTTCCACTAGTGGCTTTTCTTCATGGTCTAGCATTCTGATCGGTAAAGCATAGCTGGACAAACGTCCGTCTTATATATTTTTCCTTTGGTTTTTATCGGCATTTTTGGGTCGCACAAAATACCTGCCAGGACTCTACATTTTATTCCACCCTTACTAACTCATACACACACATATCCAACTGTCGGACTTATCATGCGTGTATCGAAACCTTTTGAACATGCAGAGACATACAAAAAACTTTATAAACATTTGTTTGTCCCCAGCTAGAATACAGTACTCCTTTTCAGTCACCTAACTATAAAATGAGTATAAATAGACTTTAAAGGTTCCAACAAAAATTCTTTAAAATGGTTGACTACCGGTTAAACTTGAACTTCTCCAACTATGCTGAAAGTATGCAGTACCATGGAATAAACTTTCTTAAAAATCAAAGAATAATGTTAGACCCGTTATTTTTAAACAAATTAATAAATAATAAAATTTATTCTCCCAAACTACTTGAAAGACTTCCATTCTGTGTGCCATCTAGTCCGACAAGACAAAATCTTCTGTTTTACACAGATAACGCGTCAATAAACTATTTGAAACAATCTACAATACCTAGAATATGCGACCAATATATGTATGTAAATTTAGGTCAAAAACCACAGAAATATTGAAAAAAGCAGATATTTAATTTACATCATTATTACATACATATTGTTCATTTCGTTGCAAATTATTTTTATTTATTCGACTTTTTTCTAATAAAATTCTTTAAGTTTGTTTAGGATCTGCTGTTAAATTTTCAGCAGTGAAGCCAAACTGATTTGTTGACAATTTAGTCAAGTTCTGCAGTCATCTGTTTATTATCTTCTCCCATGTCTTAAATGCTTTAAATGCGTGAGACTTAAGTTTTAAAGCTAGATAGTTTTACATTTAATTTGAATGCAATTTTAACTGGTCATAAATAGCGTAATAATTATAAAAATCATGTAGTAAAAGAGCATACTTAAATACAAGTTTGAAAATAGTAATTTTTGTAATTTAGGCACGACCAAACCTCATTTTAAAAATCCTTCATCAATCTAAAATAAACCGGTAGAAAATCGTTACCATAATAACGACAATGGGTGTCATTGTATTATTTTGATATTCTTTGAAAATGTATTTTCTTAAATAAATTGGATTGTATTTGATTGTATTGAAATGATATATCTGTACTGTTATTTACAGTAACTGCAACATTTTCCTGCGAGGCATCAGGTCTGATCACCGCGAAAGAACGTTTAATAATGATGACAAGGAAGGCAATTACCCACAAATTGCAATGCTATATACAGAGCGCTTAATACGTGAAAATTCTAAATGATGTTTTTTTTTATGGAAAAAAAAATATTAGCGTTCTTATAATTTACACAAATATTTCAATTTTGGTAGCCATTTTCAACGAGTTGTAAATAACTCACTATTAGAAAATGGAAATCAAGTTGGGGTAGAGTGGGGTTTGAATTTCGGACCTCTGGCCCGTGAGTCCGCAACACTAGCCACGGGACTACAACCCGATTTAATTGAACTATTTAGGCGGATATACGGATCTTAAAAAAGACCACTTTCGATATTTGACAAATTATAATCTGCATTACTTTGTGGATTGTTTAACCCATTACGTAATGCAGACGGTATGGGAATTTTCAGATCAAATAGTAATTGGAAAAGTTGATTGAGTATTATAATATACGACACAATAACTCCTGGAGTAATACTAAAAGCATGGGATTTATTAGGGGTTCAAACGTCGCTAAGCTAATTAAATTCGCTTAAATTAAGGACTTAACATAATCTAATTAGGATATAAGTAGCTAATGAAGTCAAATCTAAAAGGAAAAAGTTTCATTTGGGAAACGCTTTGAAGTTACATAGAAAACCGTGTTGTTAGCCTTTTCCTATGCAGTATTGCAAACTCCTCGCTCTCAAGTGTAAAATGCGCAATTATGGGGCTAATACAGTAAAAGCGTGACATTTTTTAATCCATTCATTTGTCGAATAGTCATCTCAATTACTTTATTAAAACCGTATAGTTAAAAATCACTTGACAATTAAATTCAAAACACAATATTTTTTTCCTTATCCGCATCCAGTAGTGCATATGGCACTGCATTGGTACGTCAATTGCGGAGTATCTAGATCATTTTCGTAGCGTCAAAGGTCAGGTCGTCAGTCTTACGCTCTAGGTGCCAATTCAGAAACAATGCGATACTGACATTAAGAGCTAGAGATTAACCATTGACATAAAAAACTCGTCTATGTTTCTGATTCTATTTCACACAAATTCAATTACAAAGACGAAAAAAAATGTAAGAACATTTAACAAAACTAATAATTTATTTGTACACGTTTTTTAAAATAAAATCTATGTTTGAAGCTTTAACTTTTCAGTTCGCCAATTTTATTTTTCTTCCATTTGAAATATACTTTCATTCTTATTTTTATTAAATTTAAATATACTTCTTGCGTTTACAAATTTACATTCAAATTTTAAAATGAGATTTTTTTATAACATTTGCAAAACAAAAAAAAAACAGGAATCAAATATGTTTATGTTAACGCTGTCTATTTGAATATTAAATGTATTCTTAGTACTTTTCTCGTAAAAAAAATATCAAACTAAGAAGTATACACATTCATGATTATTATTTGGCTTTAATATAACCTTCAACTTCCCATCCATGTTGGCTGTTTTCACAGCATTTAATTTAACATGTAAATAAAAATACGTGTTTTGATATTGAAATGATATCGAAAGTGTAGTATATAGAATGAATCGAGTTGTTTACCGACAGTTGACCATATCTAGTCTATCCAACACCGTTTTCTTAAAAAGGGGCATGGTTGCTTGGATTACAAAGAGGTAATTATTTCTATTTTGAAATAGAGCAATCTCATAATCTGTCTTCATTGGAGAGACGTAGAACTGAGATGGACCGTATATGCATTTTCAAAATACTTAATGTTGTAAGTGATGTCCCACCTCTGTTGCAATCAATTTCTTTTCATGTTCCTAACCATGTCACCAGAAGTAAAAATCTGCTATTTATTAAATCTTTTAAGAGCAATTATCGTTTTTATGCCACAATCTCCAGAATGGGTAGATTAGTCAATTCATCATATTTTCAGGAATGTTTTGAGATAGTTCTTCTGGCTTTTCGTAGATCACTTCGCGACTTAACAGTGTGGGATGAAGTTGGATTGGTATGATTTAGCTCGAAGTTTTATGTCTTTCGTTTTTATGAATATATTGTATACCATTATTATTTTGCCCTTGTTTGTCTTTGCTACATAGTATAATGTTATTTTTGTTCAGTTTCTTGTATTAATGTTTTTTCATGTAACTGTTGTAATTGGCTCAAGCCGTATATATAATAAATAAATAAATATTTTTTTTAGTAGAGCTACATTTTAATAATAATAATAAAAATACGTTAAATAATTTATTCCACTTTTATTTATAAATTTTTACCAGTGACCGGGTTTTGTCGTGACCGACGTTGACCACAAACCGACGTGACCACGTGACCGACGTGACCACCAGTTTGACAATGTTGGTCACGACGAAACCCGGTCACTGGTATTTGTTTAAAAATAAAAGTGGAATAAAACTATCTACGTATTTTTATTATTCTAAATAGAGGGCTGCAAAAAATAGAGACCAATGGAGGACGAGATGCAAGACTTTGCTGCAAACCAATCCCCAGAATTGGGACTACGAAGAAGCAATAGAATAAAATCATGAAAGTGGTGATACATTAACAGGTATATTCATTGCACATTTCTAGATACACCGTTGTCAAAGCGTTTATTTTAAATTGTTAAAATGAAATAAAACACTCGCCATGCAAAAATAAAGAATGAAAGTTTTACATTAAAAAAGTTTTATATAAAAGTCGCACGTTCGCACGTCGTTCGATTCCATGTTTAATCAAATTTAGTTGCGTGCGTAATTTGAAAATACTCTGAATTTACGAAAGTCGCGTACGATTTAAATACGAATGGTTACATTATAAACCCACAAAAACAAGGCAAATTTCTCAATTTACTACTATGTAAGGCATTTAATGGATATGAAATACAAAGTATTTACAAAGAAATAGAGGTTAAATATTTGTAGACAGAACAATATGTAAAAATAGATTTAAGAAGGTTATTAGTTTTTTATTATGTAATTACTGTCTAGACTTTTGAAAAACATCCGAATCTTTATTCAGAAAAATGACATAATCCTATGTTTGAGAAGAGGCTTTGAATAAAAGGAAAGAAGCACGAGAATCGGACCTTCTTTCAATGTAATAAAAATATACCGTTCTTTAGTTAGTATACCCGTGGAACAAAACTATTGTACAATTGTTAATTTATTGATTTTGATTACGATTTTACAACATTGCTGACGATGACGATTCCAAGAATCATTTTAATTGTTATTATTATTATCATCTTGATGTTTTTTTTTACAATTTTATTTTCACCACAACAGGCCAGGAGGCCTAATTACAGTGGTGAATTACATCATAGAGCACCCAGGCTTTAGAAAAATCACATTTTAATTTTTGTGTTCACACCGGGAATCGAACCCGGAACCTTCCGTGCGTGAGTCAAGCGTCTTGACCACTAGACCACGGAGGCCACCATGTTAAAGTAGGTACCATATTGAAGATGGATGAAGAGAAGATATTCTTATTTTTCTATTATTATTCGATATTCGCAGGTCAATTAAGAGCCTGGATACTGTGTGGAAGGTGAGAGTTTAAATTTTGCCAAATCTCCCCATCCAAGCCCAGGTCTATTAAGAGCCTGATCACTGTATGGAAGGCGAGAGTTAATATTTTGCTAAATCTCCCCCTCCAAGCCCAGATCCGTAAAGTATCGGGATATTAGGTAGGCGGCGAGCTCTTTTATATCCTCAGGTTTAACCAGCGGTCCGTTCAGGATGAAGCACTGCAGAACCTACATCTAGAAGCTTCGAAAAGGTTCATTCTAGCAAGGTGTTTGTTTAATCTGCAGTGCCCAGTAAGGGCTCTAGTGATAACTCTTACTTGATTTCGGCTCAGCTTTATTGGGTCGAAGGCAAACCTTTGCGCGTACCCTTTTATCAGTTCTAGAGAAGATAGGAATGAAATCTAAATAATGAGGAAGTTCGGTGTTTTTTTTGTTTGTTTATAGACTAGACTATTAAACCAAGCCAAAAAAAAAAAAAAATTTTATACATTGCATTATCAGCGTTACGATTTTTTAAAGTTTCGAGTTTCTGAAACAACTCCGCATGTGACGTCACAGGTTTTTCTATGTTAGTTCTACCGATTGGTTCGTTTCCGGTAAGCAAACCGGATACTCTTCACAGCTCTCATATCATTGGTTGGTTCATATGAACCAGCCACGTCGTTCAAAGTAGTGCGCTTTTATAAAAATATTTTTGATTATTTTTTTGTACATTTTCAAGATACTTTGCAGTACAATGTAATGCTCTAATTTTTACCGTGCGCAAGAAAACATTTTTATTATCAAATTTTCCGTAGAACTGAAGTTCTTCATTGGCGAGGAATAGTTTTAAAAATATTGTTCCGTACTAAACGCTGTATGAGTTGATTCACGATTATTGAAGTTATGGTGAATGTTTGTTAAATACAAATAATTGGACCATTCATTTATTTAAAAATTTAGTTTTTTTTTTTTAATAAACGAAGGAGGTGATTATTTATTCTGACATAAGAGGCGTGAGGATAAGTAGCGATTTTTTAAAACTTTAAAAGTTTTTTAAAAAACATTTTTAAATGTTTCTTGTCATAATGATACTTGTTTGTCTTCTTTTTTTATCTTCGACATTATAAATTTATGCATATAAATATTTTTTTTAATAAGCAATTGCGTTTTTATTATTCACTTTAATATGTCAATTTTGGGGCCATTGTAAATAATTCACTATTAGAAAATGGGAATCAAGTTAGTAGAGTGGGATTCGAACCTTGAACCTCTGATATGTGATTACACAACACTAGCTACGGGACCACAACCCGATTCTGCGTTGATTATGCATTGAAATGAATCAAAAAAAAATTATAACCAGAATGGAATCGGATGATGCTTTATGTATATTCCTTTATGTATGAAAAAATATTTTTCATTAAGTCTTTAATCAAGACTTATCCAAAAAACTGATTATTTAATAATTGGGTTTCTTGCAGCTTGTATCTTGCACGATATTTTTATGGTTCATCAAATAAATACAAAAAAAAAATCTGACCTTGTTAAATCTAAGTCGGCCGATTAACCGAATTATTATTTCATAAATTTAATACGATAATAACACTTAGTTTTTGTACCATAAAAGGCCACGAGGCCTAATAACACTTTTATATGAATCACTGACGATTTAGATTTAAAAAACATATTTAGTTCATTGTGATCTCAAAAATATAAAATCCGAATCTGGTGAGTTGGATATAAAACTTCAAACGGCTGATTACTCAAACACTTGCTTATTAAATCGCCTACATAAAGTATTTTTTGCCTTATTTTCAAACCATATAGGTACCTTTTGCACTAGGATAAAGCTCAGTTTATATTTACACCTGAGGATGGGTAATACTGATTACCCGAAACTAGTCGTGTTTTTATGTATTGAACTTTTGTGTGGTAAATTTACAAAATGTTTTATTTTAAATAAATTCAGAATAAAGCTCATTTAAAATATTTTATACTTTTGTAATGGTCAAAAAATAATAATGTCGAATATATTATGAAAAATATTTCATAGTTTTGTAATGGTCAAAATATAATAATCTAGAATATATTATGAAAAATATTTCATAGTTTTGGAATGGTTAAAAAAAAAATGTCGAATATATAATTACAGAGGATATTTAACTGATTTGAAACAAAAAAATTATAAACAGATAAGTTACTGGTTTTTATGAATGCTTTTTTTAAATTTATTATTTTTAAAATACCGTTAGGGTTATACAAGAAATATTATTAGATCAAGTCATGTTATGTCTCATCTGGGGTGCTATTCTGAACCACTTGCGGCACGAGAAAATAGATTTTCTCGTGAATTTTGTATGTAAATACGCGATATACTACGGCCGCGAGAGCGTTTGAAATACCATCCCCGGTTAATGTAGTCATCGCGTGCTTTTTTAGGTTAATTTTAAATTTGTCTCTTGTGTAATTTTTCAAGTGGTAAGTTCAATTTGGTGTTTAAGTCCATGGTTTACTCAAAGTTGGGTACTTTGCTGAAAAAAAAAGTACATTTTAAAGTATTGTTGACTGTCCAACATATGTTTTTACTTTTTCAATGTGATAGTGTTGTTGTCTGGTATTATATTTATGTATGTCGGCATTTTTGTTTAATGTTATGCCATAGTCTTGCATGTTTCCCGGTGCAATATTCTGTACAATTTTTGCCAAGTTTTTTTCATGCCAAACAAGTGTATTTTTTTGTACAGTTTAGTCGTAAGGCTCGAGACATTTATTTTAAATAGTGTTGCGTTTGCTTAATAGATAGCTTAACGTTTCAAATCAAATCACTTTAAACTATAAAATAGGTCAATTTTAAATCAATTCTAACTTTATACTAGCTAAAATTAATCAAATTTTACTGTTGAATTCAGTTTTGGGTTAATCTTTTTAGTAATACAATAAAACTTTAATATCCAATGTATGTAAGTTCAGACATTCGGCCTCTTGGTGTAATGGTCAGTGCGTTTGTCTGCCAAGCTAGTCTCGGGTACGATTCCCGACATAGTTGTTATGAAACATATATTTAAAAGTGTGTTGTTACACTAGAATATTTTATAGTCCCTGGACTGATATCTAAGGCGTAAGACTGGTCATCTCATACATGCACTATTAGGTGCGGAAAGGAAATGAAGATGATGATGATGTTTGTAGGTAATTATATTTACAAAATAAATATGACAAATACTGGAAATTCAATTTTCATTTGAATAAAGAGTATTTTACTGCCTTTGAAATTTCTACATAAAATAAAATTAGTCTAAGACATTTTATCCGAAATCAAGAACAAAAGAGTTCAAATTTCTTAAATTTGAAATTCAACTCTACTCTTCGGTGTTCGTAAAATAATTTCTTGCTGAAAGCTGTGAAAATCTCTTTGGATTAAATAAATTAGAGGACACTAATGGGCATAGCTAATTGAGAATAGAAGACTGTAAAGCCGAATGAACTGAATCAAACTTTATGAAGAGGATCTTTCATGAAGTCCTAATTCTTAAAAAGGATGGACTTTGAATTCAAAACCAATTTGTTATCTAAATTTCAGAATGTTTAGAGAAAATATCAAATCAAATTCATACGTTCACTACAATTTTGCATATTTAACATCACTTATTGAGTAAAAAACAAACATGTTTTTCTTACTGAATTTAAGAATTATTTAAAAATTATGTAATGAAATTTGTCATGTCATATACTAGTATATTTGGCATTTATGCGGATGTTGGGCCACCGGGAACTGATAGTAGCTTGTTACTTGACCAAATGTCTGCACAGAAGTTAAATATGTGAGCTGTACTAATAATATAATTTTGTTTTTTTTTTTCTTTTTTTTTCTTACTATTATTTATGTTTATATATGTGTGGATTGAAGCATGTTTATTTTTTAGACACCATTAGTATATATTAAATCATGTTAATGAATGCCTCGACACGGGTTGTGAGGTATTCATATAAAAAAGTGTTATGTAAAACGTGAAATAAATATAAATTTAATTTTTAATGTGAAATCGAGGTTTTACAGACCGAATGTATCAAGTAATGTACGTCAACATGTTACGGGATAATCGCATTGAAAGCTTTATTATTATTTCTACGCATTATTTATCCAGCAAATTTATTTTATATTATATTTTTTTTAAACTTCAAAACAGTAATCTTTACTCTAGGCATAGTACAAAATTTGAAATCAACATCTTGTACCTATATTTAAAAATATTTGGAATATATAAAGACTTTTGACTTTATGCATTCTGTCGGTATAGTCTCGATATATTTCAAATATTTTTTAATATAGGTCCAAGATGTTGATTTCAAATTTTGTGTTATACCTAGAATAAAGATTACTTTTTCAAAATTAAAAAAATATATCATAAAAAGACAATTGCTGGAGAAAAAATACGTAGAAAGAATAAAAAAGCTTTAAATGCGATTATCTTGGAACTTGTTTTAATGACCTAATGTATTCTGTCAGTAAAGCTTCGATATGAGCTTAATCAAGCCATTTATAGTATCGTAATATAAACGTCTAATTTATTAACATTAGTGTAATAATTCGTAAACAATATTTTGAGTTTGTCCAAATTTTTGTGAACAAGATTTGGATTCAACCCCCTTAGGAGTAATAAACATTGATATGTTTAAAAAAATATGAATAACGTAGAAGAGAATAAAGAAGTCTAGGCATTGTTTATAAAACTAACTGGTATAAAAATTCAAAAATGTATTTTCGGACATTGACTTAGGTGAAGTAATAAAGCCATAGCGAATGTTACACAATGTGTTAAGTGGCCACTTAAACCAGCCAATTACAAGTCAAGCTCTGCAAATCCCTAGACTTCCGTATTTCCTTCTCAGAAACGTTTTCCATCTCTGTTGCAACAAATTTCCGATGAAAAGTAATTATAATTTAATAAAACAACAATTAAAATAAAATAACGAATCACTGTCATCATAGCCTTTTCTCCACGGTGGTGCATAGGGCACTGTATTGGTTCACCAAATGCAGCGTATATACGCTGTCTATATGGGTCATCCGTTACATAAAGGTAAGGAGCCGCATCAGATGCCAAGTACTTAAATTATTCTAGTGTAAAAACTCATTTTTTGATTAATATTTCATGTCATCCATGTTGAGAATCGAACCCGAGACCTCTTGCATGGAAGGCAAACGCGCAAACTATTACACCACGAGGCGAACGTAATCCTACTTAAACTAATAAGCAAGAAATGCTTTAGAAAGTTCTAGTTATTTGAAAACACGAACATTGCGTGTTAAAAACAGTGTTCGTTAAACAATATTTTCGCAAATGACGCGTCTTTGAAGTTTAATGTGTTGGGATCGTTTCTGAAACTTAACAAATTTATCGAAGTATCGCATAATTTTACATTGTTAATTTGCGAAACTCATTTACATTTTAAACCGACATTGAGAAGTTAATAAAACCAAAGTTTTTGAAGTGCCAATAAAGACAATAATTATTGTTTAATAGGTCGCCCGTCTTCCAGGGACGTTTGAAAAATAACATAATCACTGTTATTAAATTATACAATGAATCTGTTAGTAGCCATTAAACCCGATTTTAGTACACATTTTAACTTGTAATTGCTTTCATGTCTCAGGAAGGTATGTTTTACGTTAATTATATTTGAATTATTTTTTAATCACCTCTTTGCGTGCTAATATCCAATAACTTTACCTAATTTCCAGAAATTTTCTCTTGAAAGCTCTCCCAAGCCTATTTCCTCCTCTATTTTTCTTAAAATTTTGCAGAAAGATTTATTTTTTTTAGTTTTAGATATTTCGTAAGATGCTGTATTTTTCCTTAACTTTGTTTTGGCATTCATGACTGTTTTTGGTAACACTTGTAAATACTGTAATAAAATATGTATAATATGATTGTTTACTACCTACATTATTACATTAATTCCACGAACCTGTCAAATCGGTGTGAAAAATACAATCCGTTCCCTTTTTAATGTAATTTTTACTCGCTTAAAATTATTTGGATACCAAGTTAGTTCTAATAAAATTCTTAAGGAATGTTTCAATTCGTTTAATATTATTTGCCTAATCTAAATAATAAGACTAATTGAATGTCCCTCTTTACTTTTAACCCATGATTCAATGGGCTATTTACATTTAGTTTCTACTATAAAAATATTTATTGTCACTTAACTCTTTAATACCGAGTCTAAACATTTCATATTTTTTTCCGGGGTAGGCTTTTTTTGTCGTTTCATTAGAGCATTTATTTTTTTCATTCCTGTTCTTGTTTTCAAAAGCCAAAATTACTCGCAAGTGAGTAGAGGCGTGTAAAAAAAGTTAAATTAGGATTATTCTTTTATTTGACTAAGCTATAGATAATTACTATAATTTTTTTTTAACTAATCAAATTATGTTTTGAGTATGACAAAATGCTTGCTCCAAGCTTGTCTGCAAGTGTTGAACATATTCAAAATATTGTTGATTAAACTTTAAAAAAAAAAAAACAAATAACCCGCCAAGCCTCCATTTTAGAGGTTCGTCAGCAGGTAGGAAGAAAGAAAACGGTAGAAAGTTATGAATTATATACCACAACGCACAGACCAATTGAGATGAACATTTCCGTCCGTGTAACATTTTTTTTCTTGTAACTGGCGGGAGTCGAACGCGCTACGCCAGTTTTACAGATGGCCATTTAGCCAACTGAGCGACGACGCCTATCTAATCAGTATAAAAAAAGTTTAAAAATTTAAAAAGTGATTTCAAGCTTTGCCTAGTGGGTGAAATAATTCATCCAGATGAATCTCACCAAATTAATAAAAGTTACAGCTTCACAAAAGTAAACAGGTGGAAGAGTTGATGAAATGTGGATTTTTAAACAGAAGCAAAATGATGAATGTTACACAGAATGTAAAAGTGTGTAAAGTGGCCACCATAACCGGCCAATGACAGATGATAAGCTCTGAAAATGCCAAGACTTCAATATCCTACTCAAAAACAAATTTTTCTCTGTTTCAACAAATTTAGAAGATAAAATTATGATTAAAATTTCACAAAATGGATTGTTTATTTAATTACTGCAAACCGATAATTACAAGTAAAGTCGGGGTCTACGTTTAAAGTGCACTAGTTGATATTCACGAATATATAATTGCCAATTTTTATCGGAACTTATTCCAGCATCGTCAAAATACATTGCCGTATTCCTACCCTGCGCCATAATACGAGTAATAATAAATTTTAAAAAAATTCTAGAAAAATGGCTAAATATTGCAGAGCCAATTCTACCATATAAAACAAAACATATTTAATTTTAACATAACAACTTACAGATTACTTAAAAAATATGTATAACTTATTATTTTATTTTATTTTTAAAAAAATTCTAAAAAATTTAAACTTGAGTTCAAAACATAATTTATAAAAATAATCAATAAGTAAGAAGAGGAAGGGAAAAAACTATAATAAAAATAAAATAAATATAGAATAATTTTTTGCATAATAGAGATAAGAAAAAGTGAATTATTTTATTTTATAAACGAAGAATGAAAATTATTTTGATATGTTTCTACTATAACTAACTGAGGCTGGGTTATTATTTGATCATTTTAGTAATAGTTAAAAATCTGAAGTAATAGAAACAATTTTAAAAACATAATTTTTTGTATGAAACAGGAAATTAGCTGTAACGTTTGATTTTTAACAACTTATTACTCATGATTAAACAACCCGGCCTAAATATACTTTGGGCCAAAAACGAATCCAACACTTGATTGAAAAGTTTTAACAATTTAAGGGTCAAGATCGATTTTTTGTGGTGTCAGAATGCAAAGGCGTTCTACATATTTGCTAAAATGTTGTATGGAAATATGGTCCATATACATACATTCAAATTTTATTTAGTAACATTCAGTTTTGTGTGGAGATAATTTGCAAGTTTCCATACGACATTTTCCAAAATTTTCTTTTTCCAAAAAGAACATACACTCATTTTGGCACAAGGATTTAATTGAGCGAATATCAAAATAAACCCAATAATAATTCTCTCATTTAAGTTATGAAATACAAATAATAATCTTCTTGATTTTAAGAAATTGCTTAAGTAATATGCAGTAAACAAATAATTTTAAATGAATATTTCAAGTCTAAGTGAGAACTTTAGCCCTAGGGAAAATTAGATAAAAAAAATGTACTTTAACGCAGGGTAAAAATTAGAGCATTAAATGTCAGAGAGTAAAAATATATGAACACATAATAAAAGTTATTTGAATAAAAACAAACTACTTTTAACGACGTCACTAGTTCTTTCAAATTAACCAATGATAAGAGAGATGTGTAAGTCAACTGATCAATCAGCAGACCTCATCGAGAAGAAGCTGAAGAGCACCTAAGACTTGCGGATTAATTTCGAAAATTCAAAACCATAAAAATTAATGGCGCGGATAGTATGCCAAATTTTAGGCCCTTTTTAAACAGTCATTTGCAAAAAATAATAGTTAAAAATTACTTTATTTCCTCATTACAAAACTTTGCATTAAAATTTGCCTCAAATCTCAATTGAAATCCCAGGAGCACATGGCGTCAAAGGGATATTCGTGTTTTGTATGAAATATTGATAATCTTACCTCCATATCCTCCGTGGCCTCCGTAGTAGCCGCCATACCCGAGCCCTCCGTAACCGTGCCCCAAGCCTCCGTGGGTGGTGGCGTAGCTTACTTTAGACACCGCTAGAGGGGATGCGATACCGTGGCCTGAAAAATAAATAAACATAGTTATTACATAAGTATATTTTTGTAATGAATTAGGATTCTATCCGACATTTCAGATATCATGACAGGAGCCATCTTCAGGGTAAACTGAGTGTTTTGTAGCAGAAAAAAATGTGTGTAAATAAAATACATTTGTACCGTGTCGCTATCGGCAGAAGGCACATTCCGTGTCATTTTTGTAGTGTGTAGTGCCGGGAACCATGTTGAGTTGAATTTCACCCCGTCGTCTTTATTTATGTTATTTGGGTGTTTGTGTATTTCAATTGCGTTTTTTATTATTCGTGCGCTGTAATTTCTAGGTTTATGCAAAACATTTGGTCCAAAATCGTAAAAATGTCCTGTGTCTATAAAGTGTTCCGCTATTGCAGATTTTCCAAGGTGTCCTAGCTTACATGTTCTTTTATGTTCATCAATTATTTTCTTTGCTGTGCCCCTGTTTGTCCAATGTACAATTTATCACATCCTTGGCAGCACTGTGTACAAACTGATTCAGTTGCCAGGGGGTTCGTTCTTTCGGGTTTATTTTTTTATTTTTTTTTATTTTTTTATTTTTGCACCACAACAGACCAGGAAGCCCGATTACCGTGGTAAATTACATCACAAAACACCCAGGCTTGAGAAAAATTACATTTATTTTTGTGCTCTCTTGTGGTAGCCGAAACGTATCCAACTTACACTGGATCACTTAAAAAAATACATATTTATACTAGCAACCGTGAAATTATTTATTAACTTATTTATTAGTGGATCAGTGAATCTTTTAAAATAAGAGACAAATTTATCAATTTTTAACACAGTAATCTTTCATTCTTTCCCTGAAATATCAGACTGACTATCATCCATTTTATGTAAGTAACAGATATATATATATTTTACATTTATTTGTATTTTTTTGTTTTTTTACAATACACATAAGAGGTAAAAAAGAGTAAACAAAAAATAAAGGATAATTACATAGCAATGAAATACATATTAACAGTAAAACTAGTAAGCCAAAAAGTTCCACAAAGGCATGGCCTGTTCGTGGGTATACAAGAAATCTTTATGAAATTTTGCTCCATTAAAAAATATATAAATATGTTTTAAATTTTTTTGTGAACAAAGCTTCTTTTTTTAACAAAGCATTAAAAAAAACAAAAAACTGCATTTTTCTTTTATCTATACCTTCCAATAAACAAAAATGAAAAACATTTTAGATTTAACACAAAGAGATAGAAACAAATATGTTAGTCTAGGCATTTACAGGTCTTCTGACTTGTGAAAGCCTAGATATCAGTATTTATTTTTTTAAATATTTTTATTTTTGTCTTTGTTATAATTTGTTAGTCTACATAATTCCCTTGGGATTAAACCTAGTCCTTATCTACAAAAAAAATCAAACTTTAAATATTGTTCAAATCAGACTTCAGTAAAAATAAAAAAAATGAGCAGTTACGATTTCAAGCAAAAATGATTTTAAACAAGTAAATCAACCGACTAAATCTGACGATATAATATGATCTCCAACTTTTTACCCAATTTCCACCCAAAAAGAATTTGTTCTGAACACATTCTGTGGTCTTGTCTCTTTCCCCCCTTTCTATGATTACTTAACTGAGCTTCTCGCTAATATCCGTGGCCCTGTTATAGGTCCTGTCAGATAAACATATCAGGTGGCTTCCGTAAAGAATTTTAAGAATTTCGGCAAATTGATCATGTCTAATCAATTTAATCCCAGTTAGTAAAAACATCACTTCTCTCTTTTCTCAATCTAATGAAAAGCATACTTTCTTTCAGCAAAAAAGATGCTGAGGCTACCAGATTACATAGAGCTCCTTCGGGCAGCTTTTTTCGTTGGGCAACGAGCTACTTTTCCGTGTATGTGGCCACCGCCAAGGAGACTTATGTCCTCAGATGCGGTGTGCGGTACGTGGTGGACAAGCTGCTGTTAGGTATCTCAACAAAATGAAGGAATCATCCGGGAATGTGAAAAATTGGCATTTACATACATTGGTCTCAAAAATATTACATAATAAACAATCAATATTGTCAATGGTAATAATAAAAAGTTGTAATAGTTTCGGTGATGAAAGCAAACGGAAACATTATAATCAACATTATCTAGGTAGTTTTATGCATTACTGCATTTTTACACGCATGGGATTTCTTCAATCAAGGAAATTAAGTTAACATGTAATTATTTATGTTACTTGTGTTTGCCACGAACAATAGTCAAATAGGTACTAACCGTGGGAGTACAGTGGAGTTAGGTATACTTGAATAATGAGAATATTTCAAAGTCTACGTGCGTAATAATTTATAACTCGTTACATTGTTATTTAATAATAATTGATAATTATGTATTTGCTGATATAACACTGTCGCAAAACAATAATTCCCGTGAAAAAATCGGCAATCAGACAAACAATTAATCGAGGTGGCGTTTACAGAATTTCGTATCACGTCTCAGATAATAACCGAACACGATGTAAGAATTGTTTATTTTGAATCTTGAAATAGGGCACACATAAATAAATTCTTATATCTACTCTGATTTTTAAATTAATATTTAATTTTTAAATTGTTTAACACATATAATATATTATGTCTAAACCTTTATTTTGAATTTCGATATTTTTTTTTCTTCATAACCGTTGTTTCCCATTTCATAATATTTTTTACTGTCATAAAAATAAATTTTATGACTTCGACTTTTTTCGAAATAATTTCTACATTTTCTCTTGTATTATGATCGTATACAAGCTTAATTGGATAAAAAAAACTAAAAATTTGTATTTAAAAAAAAAATGCAACACTAGGCCATGAGACCACAACCCGATTTAAAATGAGTTTGTCCGGGTTATTATGCCGTGTTTCATTCGTACTCTTTTCCGATGTTTCGGTTACTGAACTACGTGCTCCACGATTAAGGTATAAATTTTAAGAAATTAGTATAATCTTATTTTTTAATTCTGACATTGTCTTTTTAAAATTAAAACACATGGAGGTAAAAAACCAAGTTTTTTTGTCAAGTATTATTTTGTGTTTGTGGAGGCATGGAGTGAAGGATGAGGAGGATTGAAATTTGATCATTTACACTTTTTTTCAGCTAATTAGACATTAACAGATTATTATTTTTTTGGCATTATTTATCCCTTTTTTAATTTCTAATTTAAAAATTTTATCTCTTGCGTGATTTAATTGACTGTATTATATTCCCATGAAGCAATAAACCCTTCGAGTACAGTAAATTAAAGGTTTTTTTATTCTTATTGTTTGCTAAACATATTTTTTATTCATACAGCTATGTTAAAATACCGTTTATGAAACTTATGGCTAATACACTAAGCCCAAATATTGGCAAACAGAAATGTCTGTCCCACAAAATCCCCTTTTAATGTATGCAAAGATTAGTTTTCATTCAACGATTAATAGTTTTATAGATAAATAAGTTGGCTAAATTTAAATATAGATTAAACATACAAACCGCATTTTTGGAGGGAGATTAATAAATCTGTTGAAGGGCTTGCCGGTGAAATAAACGGGGAGAATTAAAGATCGTATCAAGAAGATTTGTACGATCAATTTGCGAATCAAAATGGCAGCGAGTTTTCCCGCTTAAACTCTAGATTCAAATCACGAATCTTTACGGTTAGACGATCCACCAGTTAATTAGTTTTATTATTTATACAAACAAAATAGCTACTTTGAAATAAAGTTTTGATCGATACTTTTCTACTGAATTTAGACGTTTCTTAAGAAGAAAAATATATATTCCTGTATACGACGTGACAAGAAAATTGTAGAAAAATAAACTACAATAAACCTTTGTCTAATTGTTTTTCTTTATGGATACTCATGGTCAATTTTCACAAATTTCCCGTGGTCAATCTGCAGAACAATGAACATCATTTAAGAGAATAACACGTTTTACGCGGCAAATTTCATTTTAGAACATGTACAAGGTTTTCTGTTTTTCCTAATTTTTTTGAAGTGTATATATGTACTTTTAACAAGCACGTGCGGCTGTGACATACTTAGACACGTGGGAAGGTCGAATTTTTAAATGTTCAATCACGTAAACGTAGGACAAAACATTTTTAGGGCAAATTGGTTTATGATATTACAATGCAATGACTGGGAACATATATTTATGACAAACAATATGGATTGTAGGTAATTGAAATGATAAATAATCATTTTAGTTAGTGGACTCAACATATGCCTATAAAACATGTTTCTGTTTAAGTTACCTTAATCTGACCAAGTAACAGCCTCGTAGTTATAATTTGTGTATTATACATTAAATAATGTTTTGGGTATATCCAAATGCTCGCAAACTTAAACAATTGTTAAATTAACTACCTGGTAAAAGAAGAAGTATACAAAATTGAAAAATTGTTTTCAGGCGTTGCTTAAAAGGCGAATTGGTTCAGCGGATGAATCTCACCCACATTATAAAGGTTTCAGCCCTTTTACTTTACAAAAGTCAACAAATGGAAGATTTTAAGAAAAGGTGGATGATTAAATATGGGCAGAATGGTGAATGTTACACAGTGTGTAAAGTGGCCACTTAAACCAGCTAATGACAGATCATAAGCCCTGTAAATGCCTAGACTTCCATGTTCCCTTCTCGAAAATGTTTTTCCCCTCTGTTGCTCCAAATTTAAATTAAACATTTAAGTCCATGGTTCAATCCGAAACAAGGTAAAATTGAGTAAATTTTTTGTTACTTTTTATTACTTTATTTTGTATTTTATCAACACTTTTTGTAAAAACAAATTACCTACATTTCTTAATATTTATACTTAAAGCACAAACTTTCTTATAATTCATTATAATAAAATATATGAATTAAATAAAAATTCTACCGACTCGGTAGAAAAAATAAAAATAAGTGGTTAAAAACAAAGTTTTTGTATATTTAATTTATTGTGTTTTTCACGTTTTACACTTTTAGGCTCAACCCGTATTGAGCCTCAATTTTCATCAATTTAAATAAAAATGTTGACATCCTTGTGAAGTGTTTTTGGGTTATTACGACACGTGTGGGATAAACTATACTATTTTTAATTATAACCCAGGAAAACATCACAATAATCTGAAAGACCGTGAAAACGTACGAACTTTAATATGTACATCACTTGACGAAATTTAAAATGTAATTATTGCGGTACAACAGAATTAACCATAGTAATCTGTCAAACTTTTGTCCAGAGGCAAGTCTCTTTTAGCGCACAGAGAGTGTTTAATATTTTCAAAAAGATTTTTGTACTGACTTATATCCCAGCAGAGACGAAAAAATTATGATCGATAGATATCTAAACCAAAATGAAGAGATTGGGGAATGCATAAGTTTTATGGCCTGTTACTGGCAGGTTTTACTCTCACCATTCAGCTTAATGTTTCTTGATTTATCTTCATTTCCTACATTTTACCAATGATAACTATTTTGTCTCTTTTGAGATATCAGTCCGATTGAAAAAACATGAATAACATTAGTTGGTTTGATTTCCAATAATTAAGATACTGTAATGTATTTTATGTCGATTTTGCCAGGAATCGAAATCATTTAGCCAACAGGCCAGCAATTAAAATATGACGTGGACAAACTTAGGGGTCCTAGGCATATTAATGAATTTGAAATAGTAAATTATTAAAGATATTATACCTTCTCTTCTCTCTCTATTACAATTGGACAGCATAATTAATTATCTTAAAGGTGTGTTTGAAATATTGAAGTGATTAAAATAAAATGGAGCAAGCTTTGAAAACTTTAATTACATTAATTTATTATGTGCCTGCTTGTACATAATAAATATATATTTTGTAGGAATATTCAAAATCCTAGTTTCAAACAATTTAATTTTTTGCGTGTGTTTTTTACAAACACGTAAACATATTTTTGAGTATATTTGCATGATCATTTAAAGTATCTTCATCGGTAACCTATAATTGAACACGTTTTAAAGAAAAAAAATCATGCATATTTTTCTTTTTATTCAGAATAGTTAATTTTACTTTGTAGATATAATTGAAGATAAATGTTATTTGTTAATTGTAATCGGGGCCCTCGTCGTCCAGATGCCTTTGACATTACATTTCAATTCAACGTCACTTTAAAAAACGTTTATGTTAAAAATTTGACTTACTGTAGCCGCTGTATCCATCGTAGAGTCCATCATACCCGCCATAGCCCAAGCCGTGGCCGCCAACAGAACCATAGCCCAAGCCGCCGTAGCCCAAGCCGCCATAACCCAAGCCGCTGGCGCCGTAGCCCAAGCCGCCGGCGCCGGCGCCGTAGCCCAAGCCGCCGTAGCCCCCGTAGCCGCCGTGACCGAGCCCACCATAGCCCAGCCCGCCGTACCCGAGGCTAGACAGACCCCGTTTTTCGGTCTTCTTAGCGGCTTCTTCACCGGCTGCAAGGCCAGCCAGAGCGATAGCACAAATGATCTGTAAACATTACAACTTAACTGTAAATTCACGTCATTACATCATTAAACTTACATTAACATATTACAGCAGAGATGAACAACATTTTAAAGAAGGCAATATAGATGCAAACTCTGAATTGCTTGATAAGTTAGAACGATTGCAGAATATTTGTATTCGTTATATCTTTAATCTTCGCAAATTTGATCACATAACCGAGTATCGCACGCAACTACACTGGCTCAGTATCAGGCATAGAAGAAATATTCACATTCTATCACTTCTTCACAATATTTTAAATAATCCCACTTCGCCTGTTTATCTGAGAGAGCTCATCCAACCTTTTTCACAACACGGACTATCTCTTCATTCTAGCAACGAGAAAACCCTTTTAATACCCTGTCATTGCTTAAATTTTCTTGCCTCCTCTTTCACAGTAGTAGCCGCTCGATTGTGGAATAATCTACCTACTAATGTTAGAGACCCTTCTTTATTTACATTTAAGTCAAGATTGAAATTCCACTATCTAAATATTTAAATTGTTCCTTTATCCTTTTTCTTTCCGTCCCATCCCTTCTCCTCTCTTCATAGTATAGTGTTAATTTTTTTTTTATATTTTTATTTTTGTTAATCTTTGCTTTTAATTTTTGTACAAAATTGTAAGATTCAATATGTCTATGTTTATATAATTTTCTCAAACTGAACGGTTTGGGTAGGTAGGAAGAAATTGCCTTAAGGCAATATGCCCGCCCTTATATGTATATATATTTTATATGTATATAAAGTGTCAAAATAAATAAATGCAAAGGGCTTATGACCTGTCATTGGCTGGTTTAAGTGGCCACTTTACACACTGTGTAAAATTCACCATTATGCCCATATTTTACCATCTATATTACTTCAATTCCTTAAACTGTTGATGTTTGTGCAGTTAAAGAGTTGAAACCTTTATTTATGCGAGTGAGATTCATCTAATTAAATTGTTTCACCTACATACTAGGCAACGCCTGAAATGTTTATTTTTTCAATGACAGGTCATAATCCCTGTAGATGCCTAGACATCTATATTGCCTTCTTTTAAATGTTCTTCATCTCTGTTGTAATATGTTAATATTAACAGCTCCCCAGGGAGTTGAATCTAGTCCTTGTCTACAAAAATTTGGACAAACTCAAAATATTGTTGATACTTATTATAGGTTGCTGGGCCATAAAATATTCAATATGTTACCCGAACATTGCAAAACGACCCGAATTCAATTAAATAAATTTGTAATAAAATTTTAGCTGTATTTAGGTAGAGAAAAATTGGAAAACTTATTGAAAAACATTCTAAAATAATAAATGGTACGAATATTTTTACTTTATAATAAATTAACTATTAGGTCATTTTATAGTTTATTTCGCTAAAAATGTATGCTTTAAAACAGGTTGTACCTAGTTAGGCAGACTAGACATAATCCAGAGAAATGTATTACCTAGTTATGTATGTAGTAGATAAAGAAATTGTATTTTTTGTTAATAAACCATAATTTATTTTTAGTACTATTATTTTTATTTATTTATTTTTTGTTTTAATTCAACGTGTTACGTGTTTTTTTTACTTTTCATTTGTAGATCCTGACTAAACACAAATTTTATTTCTTAAAAAATCTGGAAATCAATCTAGTAATTGCCAACGTCGGGGAGACCTGAGGAGGCACCGCAAGAAGAAGAATTTAAAACACTTCAGTGACTGCAAGATTATTCAGCAGAAAAAAACGGCGTCATTTGAATGAAGAAAAGTTGGGAAATGTGAAAGAAATGGGAAAAGTACTATCCGAGATGAAATGTTTGTGATCAGAAATAATAAGTTTGACCCCATAAAAAGTAGTTACAAACCTATGGTTACCACACAGCGACTCGAGGAAGTTTTTCATACAATATGTTAAAGGTTAATACGGTTTTTGGTGAGTGATTTTATAGATAAAAAAATGTTGTTGAAAATATCAGTCTAAGCAC